>NC_140592.1:861318419-861523419 GCF_964204655.1 Triturus cristatus
ACAACACTATCTTTGTTGGGGGGGAACCTGAATCTCTGGATTGATCATACACAAGATTCTTCCAGCCCTCTGGTTACTACCAAACCACATTCCCTTAAAATGATGAAGGACATTATACACTCCCTCTGCTTACGAGACCTCTGGCGAGTACACCATCCCACGACCCCCTGGTTACAAGTTACACTCTGCACCACACACACAGACGCATAGACTACCTGCTGACGGACACACTGGGATGCCAATGGACCAGGGGTGTGGATACATTGCCACATACCTTATCGGATCACGCGCCGGTAATCAGACACGTACCCATACCCCACTCGGCACTGACCGGCTCTAATGCCCCAGGGCTTGATGGGCTTTCGGGGCTGTTCTATAAGGCATTCAAAGACGGCCTAGCACCACAGCTTTTAGAGGTTTATGCGGAGGCACTAGAGAAGGGGACACTTGCCCCCCACCGTGATAGAGGCGCCCATCTCCTTGTTATTAAAACCGGGCAAGGAACCAACTAATTGTGCCTCCTATCGCCCAATATCCTTTATCAATTTTGACAATAACATCTTGGCTAAGAAGCTGTCATCCTGGCTATCGCTGTTAATGGAACAGATAATTTCTCCAGTACAATCTGGCTTCGTACCGCATAGATCTACGGCTCTAAACCTAAGGACAGTTTTTTCGGTAATAAATCACATCAAACCAACTACTCGGGCAGCAGTAGCAGTATTGGACGCAGAGAAGGCCTTCAATTCTCTCTAGTGGCCCTTCTTCATCGCTACGTTGCGTAAATTAGGCATCCCGTGTAACTTCATTGCCCTGATCGGGTTATTGTGCTCGTCCCCGAAAACAAACATAGAGCTATATTCAGCACTCCCCTTTGTAATTCTACTACTCCAAAATGTACTGGATAATGTCATCAACCTATGGTTGTATGTTATAACTAAATTATTAAAGCAGAATTAACAGGGAAAACCAATAACACTGTCCACAAAGTATACAAAAATTCCCAAGACGTCCAAAGATTCAGTTAGTTGGCTTTATTCTTATAAAGTTCTCCCAGCAAGAAATCAGCCAACACGTGTTTCGTCTATCATAGACTTTTTCAAGGCGATAAATGTAGCATATTAACGATGTATTCCGGAGTAAAATTCCGTGCGGCACTGTCCTGTTAGTTATCAGAACCATTAGATATCCAAAAGGAGATTTGAAGAAACTCTGGTGCGAGTTCAGGAAACATCAGGGTATTGCTGTTGGTAATTCTTCCACAGTTCCATCCGTAAAGTGTATTCCTCTATCCAGGGATTCCTATGTCTTTATGGCCAGCGTATCTATTACAGCTTGAAATATGTTCTGTACATAGACCCCATCTGTTGTGATAAAGCAGTTACAGCTCCAATGTTGTGCACCAAACCGAAGGTTGCTGATAGGCTTCCCTTCGTTGTGCTAATGTTTAGGGAATAAGCACTAACAAGCGTGCAAGTCTTCCAACTCCTTATCGAACACGATTCCTTTATTTGTAAGACACCCTTAGGACCGAACCCACCAATCGGGTAGACGTGGATTCTCCCGTGAATTGACCGGAAGGCACACTCCCAATGATTTAAAACCTTGATAAGTTTTCAACCACAAGCCTTAATACGTTTTCACCACAAGTCAGTAGAGTTCTTGTATCAAACGTGTGTTCCTTCTTGCTCGCCCGATATCCTTGATCAATTTTGACAATAAAATCTTGGCTAAATTGCTGTCCTCCCGGCTATCTCTGTTAATGAGACAGATAATTTCTCCAGTATAATCTGGCTTCATACCGCATAGATCTACGGCTCTAAACCGAAGGACAGTTTTTTCAGTCATATATCGCATCAAACCAACCACTCAGGCAGCAGTAGCACTATTGGACGCAGAGAATGCCTTCGATTCTCTCGAGTGGCCCTTCCTCATCGCTACGTTGCATAAATTAGGCATCCTGGGTAATTTCATTGCCCTGATCGCGTTTTGTACTCGTCCCCACATGCCCGGCTTCGGATAAATGGCTCTTTATCCTGTCCCATCTCAATCACATGTGGGACATGTGAGAAAGTGGCTCTGTATATATTGTTCCCAAATAGGTATAGGGTGTACAGAGTCCCCAGTCCCCAGAGGTTTGGCAGAGGCTAAAGTTAGATATAACCTTACTCTCTAAAGTGGTAGCTTGGTCGAGCAGTAAGGCAGTATCAGAGGACAGTGTAAAGCATTTTGTTGTACACACTCAGTCACACACTCAATAACTGAACTCTAGGCCAATGGTTTATATATAAAAAAAATATATGCTTGTTTTATTTTAGAACCAACAACAGGTATTAAAATATACTTTCTCAGAATGAGATGCTTTAGGTAAATACTTTTGCAATATGCAATTGGCTTTTGTAGACATTTACAAGTTGTTGCAATAGGCAACACAGTTTAAACACAATAATGCATTGAGCTCAATGGATATTTCAGGTTATTTGCAATAGATTACTCTCAGGATTACTTTTGTAATTCCAGGACTGGATCCTAGATTGAGTCCTGGGTCAGTTCTCAGAAACAAGTGATAAAAGTCGACTTAGTTGCTGCTATGAATTTTAGACAATATTTTGCTATTTTAAAAGTTGACACTTAGAAAATATTTCATAGAAAACAGTCAATGATTCCATATGGAAGAAAATGCAAGGTGCAGGTATAGTATGTTCTCGTTACTTTTGTAATCCAGTACTGGGTGTCTGGACTCAGTACTGAAGCCTTTATCCAAAACAGTTAAGTAATTACGTTTTTACAAATATATACGATTTTTAAGAAATATTTAAAGTTTGCAAAAATCGACAAGAAATTTCACAGAAAAACAGTCAATGATTTCCCATGGAAGAAAATTGGGTTACTGGTAAGTACGGTTATGAATATTTGTCAGGGTCAGTGCTGGGCACCAAGATCCAGCACTGGGAGCTCACCTAATAGCAGGTGAGTATTTTCGTTTTCGTTACTCGGCTGATTTTTGGTGAATATTTTAAGTTTTGAAAACTCCACACTTAGAAGAAATTTCAGAAGAAACCAGTCAATGTTACCCTATGGAGAAAATTGAGTTATCGACTTTAAGGTAAGTACTCGACTGGCAAAGTTAAGGTACTGGTCACATACTCAGGGGCCTCCCAGGGTCAGGTAGGTACAGTAGTTACACCCTCAGCGGCACAGGGGCAGCCGGGTGCAGAGAGAGTTAGGCCCAATGTTATCCTATGGGAGGCAGGGGGGCCTTGGTTGGTGGCTGCTGACTAGCAGGTCACGCGGCTGTGGGAGCTGGGCTCCTGGTCACTTGCTCAGGGCAAATGGGGAAGTAGATAGGTGCAAAGGTTACACTGCCAGGGCCACTCGGGCGGGTGGGTGCAGGGTGCTTTTGAGCCTTTGGGCGCTCAATTGGTTTCAATGGGAAAGCTCCGGTTTAGAAAAAGACTGCAAGCTCGGGGACGAAGATTCTTCAGATGCCACCACCACTTCGAGAGGTAAGTTGGGTAGTTGGAGGATAGATAGGTACCCCAGAGTTGGGCACAGGGGGCCGTAGGGCGCCGGGTGCAGGGGTGCCTTTTGGTGTCGGGAAATCTTACCCTCTGTTGATTGCGGTTGGGGGGGTACCTGGTTCTGAGGCTGCGGGCGTTGTCAGGAGCGTCAAGGGAAGTCCTTGGGTGCCGGACTCGGGGTCACAGTTGCCGTGGGGTCGTCACGATATGGATCCGTGTCCGGACTGAAGATAAATTGGGATAAGTCTGTACTCTTTCCCATTATGGCTGCAGCTCTGGCGGATGAGACCGAGCTTCCCTTGCGTAAGGCTGGCGACACCACCAAGTATCTTGGTGTCCACCTACACATGGATAAAGAGCAGGTCATCCGTTTAAATTACGGTCTGGCAATTGTCCAGATTACTGCACAGGTTGAAAGCTGGACCCAGCTGCCTTTGTCCATGGCAGGTCGCATCACCCTTATCAAAATGAAAGTGCTGCCCAGGTTCTTATATTTATTTAGCACGATCCCATCCCACTTACCAACGCCTTCTTCCGTCAGCTACAAGGAATACTTATTCGGCTGATATGGGCGGGCTGCTGACCTAGAGTCTCATGGGATACACTGACGCTCCCAAACAACCGGGGTGGTTTCGCTGTCCCCGATCCACAACTATATTTTCTCACCCCCCAGGCACAATTTGTGCACCACTGGTTTCACCCAGATGCACGCATACCGTATTCAAAACCGGAACGCAAATTGGCAGCACCTACCCCACTGGAGGCCCTACTTCCAAAAGGGATTCCTCTGGACTCCCATGATATACAGCCATTATCAACCACCTGTTGGGCATGGCGTAAACTTGATAACAAGCTGGGTGATGGCCCCCCTTTAATCACCTGCTATTCCCCTACCCAATAACCCTTTCCTTCCTCTTGCCTCCAAAAAGGTGGTGCAAAATACCCTTACTAAATTAGGCCTGGACACCCTTGGACCTCTATTCCCGGACGGACAAGCACACACACTTACAGAACTATCTACGTACCCCGAGGTGACATATATGGACAAGTTCAAAGTCACCAGACTGCCGGGCACACTACGTTCAACGATCTCCTCTTTCCCATCCCTGCCACCTGACTTCACCTCACTTACTCTGCTCATATCCGACAAGGAAGGAACGCACCTGGTTACCAAGCTTTATAAGGCTTGTTTGGCACTCAGGCAACTCCGAGATACGAGGATCAAGCAACACTGGGAGGAAGATCTGGGACACCCACTGACAGACAAACAATGGGTGTTTTGCCTTTACCAAACTAAAACAAATTCTCCGAATACAGGCACAAACGTCTTAATTTTAAATGTATCCATAGAATCTACATTACACCGCGCCAATTAGCCAAATTTGACCCTTCCAAATCATCAAGCTGCCCTAAATGCAGAGCAATAGATGCCGATTTTGCCCACATGACCTGGACATGTCCTCATCTCATGACCTACTGGGTAGCTGTATTCCAAACAATAGCCAAAATAATTGCCGGCCTCTCAAGTCCTCACCACGAATGGGCCTGCTGGGTCTAGTCAATCATAATAAACCATGCTGCCGTAGCACTGATGCTGGCGAAGAGAGAGGTAGCGATTCACTGGGAGGGCTAAGCATTGCCCCACTACGGTAGAATGGATGCGTAGCATGTCTCACTGTAACCTGCAGACGGACATATGTACAAGTTACTTACCTTCGGTAACGATGTATCTGGTAGAGATGATTATAGCCACAGATTCCTTAACGTAGAATTATCCCCAGGTGTGAGACTGGACCCGGAAAGCTTTCTTGCCCAGCATCTCTGCGCGCCGGGGGCGGTACCTTGCGACACCGCCCCGACGTCCTCTGTGGGCGTGACGTCGGCGAGGTCACATAAGCCCCACGCCGGCGCGCTGACGTCAGTTTGCTTCGGAGAACTTTTTCGCGCCACAACGCAGAGCCATCACAACAAAACTGAGGAGAGCATGGGAACAGTGTGCGAAAAAACCAGAGAAACAAAAAGAGAGAGACAAAAGGTGAGGAACAGCACCAGGTGGCACTGAGTCGCCAGGAGGCTATAACAGGAAAGCCAAAGCAGGAAGAGAGCAGACCACCTCTGAGGAACAACTGTGCAAACCAGGTGGCAGCACCAGGCAGCACAAAAGTACCAGAAGGCCACATCAGTAAAGCCACAGCAGGGAAAGTGTAAAGCACCCCTCTGCGGAACCACCGTGCAAGCCAAGGCGAGAGCCAGGCTGGAGGCACAAGCAGTGGAAAGCGCTGTAAGAGAAAGAGAGAGAGATAGAGAGTGCAACCCTGGAGAAGAAGACGAAACAAACAGCTGCTGAACCTCCAGAGAAGAGGGGGCGTCCGAAGACAAAACAACGACCAGACGTCGGCCCGGCGCCATAGAGTCCGCAACTGGTGTCAGGACAAGGTCGACCGGTGCCGAAGGGGATGCCGGAACGACCTCTGCCACAATGCGCGGCACGGAAGACCGGGGCTGAGTCGGAGCCGGGGCGGCTAAGGAAAAAGGCAGCGACTCATCCTCTGACAAGGCAGCCGCCTGTGTGGAGGGACGAGGGGGGCCTGGGGATACGCCCAGACCCCTAGCCGGATCCTGCGGTGCTGCCAGGCCCAGCAGCTGCCGGCGCCTGAAGGGCGACACCTCAGCCTCGGACAAGGCCGCCGCCCGCCCAGAGGACAGAGGGGGACTCGAGGACATGGTCGAGCCCCGGCAACCTCCCGCGACACCACAGGGACCCCCACGGGGGTTCGCGGTGAGTCAGAGGCGCAGTGGTCCGAAGGAGGGAACCCCGATGGGCCACACCCCGACGGCACCACATCCTCCTAACCTGGATCCGAACCTGTCGGCGCTGGGGCCGGAGCCGCCGGCGACACCGCAGGAGTCCCCGCACGTGGCAAGGGCTCTGCAGACATCCCAGAAAGAGGAGGAGAAGAAGGAAGAGCCAAAGAGGCCTGCAAGGCCGCCGCATAGGCCTCCATCTGGGCTCTGGTTGCCCCGTGCCGAGGAACGGCAGATAGGGTGGCGACACGCGGGGCTTCACCACCCGTGGAGATCACTCCCCCAACAGGCCAGGGACCGGGCCTCGGGGACAAACTGCAACACTTACCAACAGGTGAGCGACGCCCTTGCGGCCTGGGAGAAGGATGATGTTGGAGACGGAAGCGGCGGTTCTTGAAGCCATCCGCGGGGGACGGACGCGGAGATGACGCCGACCTTGACGTGTGCCGAAAGGAGTTTCATCCGGTGCTCCTGCTGGGACTTTGGCTTCATTTGCTGACACACCTCGCAGTCCGTTGAGTCGTGGTGCTCCCCAATCACCACAAACAGATGGGGTGAGGATCCGTCGCCGACATCTGGCGTGCGCAAGACTAGCACGTCTTGAAGCCCGAAGTCATTCGCACACTGTACCCAAGAAAATGCTAAGCGTAAAAAGAAGGCCTGAAACAGGCCAGGAACACGATCCGGGTCCGCGTTGCATGCGGAAAAGAAGAAAACTGACGTCAGCGCGCCGGGGTGGGGCTTATGTGACCTCGCTGATGTCACGCCCGCGGACGACGCTGAGGCGGAGTCGCGAGGTACCACCCCCCGGCACGCAGAGATGCTGGGCAAGAAAGTTTTCCGGGTCCAGTCTCACGCCTGGGGATAATTCTACGTTGAGGAATCTGTGGCTAGTAGTCTCTATCAGATATGCTATATTACAGCCCCCAACCTCTAGGCCAAAGGACATATGGTGTGCCTTTCGCACATATCTACTGCAAACCCAGCTCACTTCCCAAACATTATCCCAGGTGGGGCAAGAACAGCGGGAGGGGGACGGGACTGACAACCCCTAGTCTCTAAACACGGAGCAGCCCTAGATAGAGCCATCCTATTTGTGCATCTTCATAATACACCTGTCGTTAGATATATGACCCTTAGCTGGATAATAAAAAATGTGCTGCGGCGGATGCTACAACCTTCAGGAGGCCTCCCCCACCCTTCCCCCCTATTTTATATTGTCCCCTTGTTGTATTATGCACTTTTATAATTTATATTGAGTTGTCAATCGTCTTATTATTGCGTATTTAATTTGCATATTGTATTGGACGTTTTTGTATGTTGAAGTTTTCTTTAATAAAGGTTTTCAAAAAAAAACAAAAAAGTGAGTGAGTCCATAGGCCTTAGTCCAGTGACACAGTTTAAAAAGGACCTGTTCACTCCTACTGATTGCTACACAGTATGCTGCCACTGCCACATTTCTATTGCTTAGCTCCCGGTGAAGGCTGTAGCCTTCAAAGAGTCCAAAACGCTGCAGCCTGCCTGGTCATTATTCTCCCCAGAAGGGCATCGGCTTCCCTTGCGACCCTTCACTGGTTCCCACTGGAGAAACTTATCAGTTTTAAAGCCATGCGATTCGGCCACAACTCCTCTCCCAGAATTGCCCCAAATATATGCACACTATGATACAGCCTTACTCACCGTCGCGCACTCTGAGATCGTCATAGGCCAATTTAGCACTAGTCCCCTGGGTCTTTACAGCCAGATTAGGCGCTTGCTCTTTCTCCTTTAATGCCCGCTTCAGCTTGGAATTCGCTAACAGAGAGCAGGTACCTAAAGGTCCTCCGCAAAGAGCACAGTTGAACGCAGAATCTTCCTAAACAAAGTTTAGGAATGAACTTAAAACCTGGTTGTTTAGCTCCTCTTAGTATCTGACTTTGCTATTATTTTAAATCTAGATTCTTTTATTTCAGTAGCTTAGATTGGTCATGGTCTCAGCACAGGGACACACCGTATGGTGTAACCAGGTGCTCTACAAATCAATCATTATTATTATTTAGCCTTCCACTACTATGAGGGAAGTGCTTTGGGCACCCCTCCGGGTCCAACAATACTGCAATACATGAGACAGGCCTGTGTCATAGCGCAATTGCCTGATCTTACTTTGCCTATGACAGCAAAAATTAGCATTATGGCCCAGACATCAGTACAATTGGGCACTCAGGAGAGGGGTGCTCGTATATTTCTGTGTAGATGTCTTTTCCTTCCCAACAGTGCCCTCACTGATATTTTACTGGCCAAGTGATCAAAGCCTTGTTCTTGCCTGTCTGTGAATAGGCAGGTGGCTAAGTGGCACAAGCTAGTGCCTGGAGACTCCGATTTTTCTTCAAGCACCCTACTCCAGAGAGCCTTATCATACTGGCTTTGACCAGTAAGGTGAATCCTATATCATTTCCACTACATCTCTGTATTGAAAATCCATGAGATTTGAGGCTTTTGGCAAGCGTGTGTTTTCTTCTGCCAGTCTGGCACTGCCCTCCATAAAAGCTGTTTGTTTGCTGGGTTGTTACACACGGGCCATGTGGAACATAGTGTAGTAATGGAGCAGGAAACAGGAGTTGTCTTGAGTAGATTTATTGTAAGGTTACATGGAAATGGAGCTAGCTTGGAAGCAGCCAGCTCCAACAGAAACCAACTCAAGAGTAAATCACATACATTCTAATGTTACTAAGCAGCAGTGGAACATTCTAAAAGAAACTAAAACATTACAATAACAGACTAATGAATATATAGAAAGGGGGCGTGGTCAAGCGCGGATCGAAAATGGCCGCGTAGTGTACTTGCTCCAGTGACTGTCCCTGCCCCACGTCTATCCTGTGGCTACATCCGTGACACCCATCTAAGGCTCCCGGCACAGGAGCGGTAGCGGTTCCTTACCCGCTTACCCCGGTCTGCTGCGCGGCTCAGAAGGGCGAGATCTCGGCCCCGGAGTGTCGGGGCCTGTGGAAAGCAAGGGAGCCGGGACCCATGGTGGTAAAAGGTGCCGGGGCGGAGCTCCGAAGGGTCCGACGGTGTTGAGCGGTGGCGCCGTGCTTTGGAGGCGCTGCCGCCCTAACTGAAGGCGGAACTGTGGGGAGACTTTCAAGTCCCGCGGCGGCTGCGGAGACCATTTAATGTGCCTGAATCAGCAGTAACGACGTGGAGCGCGCCCGCCAGGAGCTGGTTAATGGCGGTGGTGCGCTCCTAATGGTGAGAGCCTCCTGGTTGCCTGTTCCTTCGGTGCGGCTGTAAGTGGGAAGCCCGGAGGGTTGCTGTCTGCCACGCATTTCCCCACAACTAAGGCCATTGGCGCATCCGCCCCCCCCCCCCCTCGAGAGAGAGAGAGAGAGAGAGAGAGAGACATCGGGGGAGGGCGCTGTCGGAATCACCGGTAATGCACATTGAGACCCGGTTTCTTGGTGATACAGATTTTGCACATAGCGGTACAATGGAGAGGCTGTGGTGACTCGCGGCTGCAGAGGTGTTGAAGCTCCCCCAAACCTGGAGTCCGGTGAGATGGAGGGATGCTGCCCACCTCGTCAGTGCAAATACTGGCATATGCCCGGAGGGGGCTGCGGCAGGTCTTCTAAGAGGATCAGCTCTTGAGTAGAAGATAGACAATCCCTTTTTGGGCCAGCGTCAAACCTACAAGTGGGGCCCTGAGGGCGTTCGCTGCTCAACACTGACTGAGGGGACCCCCCCCCCCCCGGGGGAAATAAAGACTTAAGCTTAGCCCTCACGAGCCCGCACCCTGGCTATCTGTAGCCTGACTGGCTGACCTCTCTGGTGGGCATGGCGGGGTTGGTGCTTGCCTGCCGCGAATACCCCAGTTCAATCGGAAGTATACTTCGGGTAGCAGGATGGATCGCGCCAAGGGCCTCGGGTCGCGTGGGGCGAAGCTGGTCAAGACTAACAAACTGGACCGGTACACAGTTACTAAGGACGCTCAGCGGAACCGACTGTCCGAAGATGCAGCACAGGGGAACTCAGAGGAAGAGGAACAGGAGCCATCACTCAAGGATGTAATGGAGGCTATCACAGGTGTCAAAACTTCACTGGAACACAAAATGGATACCATGGCGATCGACATCAACCTCATTAGGACCAACCTAGGAAAACTCAACGAAAAAGTCAAACAAGTGGAAATCACGACCTCCAGTCTTGTTGGAGATGTCACGCAACTGCAGAGGGATGTAACCAGGTGCTCTACAAATCAATCATTATTATTATTTAGCCTTCCACTACTATGAGGGAAGTGCTTTGGGCACCCCTCCGGGTCCAACAATACTGCAATACATGAGACAGGCCTGTGTCATAGCGCAATTGCCTGATCTTACTTTGCCTATGACAGCAAAAATTAGCATTATGGCCCAGACATCAGTACAATTGGGCACTCAGGAGAGGGGTGCTCGTATATTTCTGTGTAGATGTCTTTTCCTTCCCAACAGTGCCCTCACTGATATTTTACTGGCCAAGTGATCAAAGCCTTGTTCTTGCCTGTCTGTGAATAGGCAGGTGGCTAAGTGGCACAAGCTAGTGCCTGGAGACTCCGATTTTTCTTCAAGCACCCTACTCCAGAGAGCCTTATCATACTGGCTTTGACCAGTAAGGTGAATCCTATATCATTTCCACTACATCTCTGTATTGAAAATCCATGAGATTTGAGGCTTTTGGCAAGCGTGTGTTTTCTTCTGCCAGTCTGGCACTGCCCTCCATAAAAGCTGTTTGTTTGCTGGGTTGTTACACACGGGCCATGTGGAACATAGTGTAGTAATGGAGCAGGAAACAGGAGTTGTCTTGAGTAGATTTATTGTAAGGTTACATGGAAATGGAGCTAGCTTGGAAGCAGCCAGCTCCAACAGAAACCAACTCAAGAGTAAATCACATACATTCTAATGTTACTAAGCAGCAGTGGAACATTCTAAAAGAAACTAAAACATTACAATAACAGACTAATGAATATATAGAAAGGGGGCGTGGTCAAGCGCGGATCGAAAATGGCCGCGTAGTGTACTTGCTCCAGTGACTGTCCCTGCCCCACGTCTATCCTGTGGCTACATCCGTGACACCCATCTAAGGCTCCCGGCACAGGAGCGGTAGCGGTTCCTTACCCGCTTACCCCGGTCTGCTGCGCGGCTCAGAAGGGCGAGATCTCGGCCCCGGAGTGTCGGGGCCTGTGGAAAGCAAGGGAGCCGGGACCCATGGTGGTAAAAGGTGCCGGGGCGGAGCTCCGAAGGGTCCGACGGTGTTGAGCGGTGGCGCCGTGCTTTGGAGGCGCTGCCGCCCTAACTGAAGGCGGAACTGTGGGGAGACTTTCAAGTCCCGCGGCGGCTGCGGAGACCATTTAATGTGCCTGAATCAGCAGTAACGACGTGGAGCGCGCCCGCCAGGAGCTGGTTAATGGCGGTGGTGCGCTCCTAATGGTGAGAGCCTCCTGGTTGCCTGTTCCTTCGGTGCGGCTGTAAGTGGGAAGCCCGGAGGGTTGCTGTCTGCCACGCATTTCCCCACAACTAAGGCCATTGGCGCATCCGCCCCCCCCCCCCCTCGAGAGAGAGAGAGAGAGAGAGAGAGAGACATCGGGGGAGGGCGCTGTCGGAATCACCGGTAATGCACATTGAGACCCGGTTTCTTGGTGATACAGATTTTGCACATAGCGGTACAATGGAGAGGCTGTGGTGACTCGCGGCTGCAGAGGTGTTGAAGCTCCCCCAAACCTGGAGTCCGGTGAGATGGAGGGATGCTGCCCACCTCGTCAGTGCAAATACTGGCATATGCCCGGAGGGGGCTGCGGCAGGTCTTCTAAGAGGATCAGCTCTTGAGTAGAAGATAGACAATCCCTTTTTGGGCCAGCGTCAAACCTACAAGTGGGGCCCTGAGGGCGTTCGCTGCTCAACACTGACTGAGGGGACCCCCCCCCCCCCGGGGGAAATAAAGACTTAAGCTTAGCCCTCACGAGCCCGCACCCTGGCTATCTGTAGCCTGACTGGCTGACCTCTCTGGTGGGCATGGCGGGGTTGGTGCTTGCCTGCCGCGAATACCCCAGTTCAATCGGAAGTATACTTCGGGTAGCAGGATGGATCGCGCCAAGGGCCTCGGGTCGCGTGGGGCGAAGCTGGTCAAGACTAACAAACTGGACCGGTACACAGTTACTAAGGACGCTCAGCGGAACCGACTGTCCGAAGATGCAGCACAGGGGAACTCAGAGGAAGAGGAACAGGAGCCATCACTCAAGGATGTAATGGAGGCTATCACAGGTGTCAAAACTTCACTGGAACACAAAATGGATACCATGGCGATCGACATCAACCTCATTAGGACCAACCTAGGAAAACTCAACGAAAAAGTCAAACAAGTGGAAATCACGACCTCCAGTCTTGTTGGAGATGTCACGCAACTGCAGAGGGATGTGCATGAGCTCCAGGACTCCCGTAAGTACATGGACCTCAAGCTGGATGACTATGAAGGCCGGCTTCGGCGCAATAATCTCCGCATCCTAGGAGTTCCGGAGAAATCGGAAGGGCAATCTCCGGACCTGTTCGTTCAGGATTTAACTCTTAACCACCTGCAGCCCAAATGCCTTAGCAAATTTTTTGTGATCGAACGTGCCCATAGGGTCCCGGGCGGCCGTCCCAAGCCGGGCGCTCCCCCGCGGCCCATGCTGGCTCGGGTCTTGAACTATCGGGACAGGGATGTTATACTCCAGAACTCCAGAGCGGGGCCCCCTCTTTGCTATGAAAATGCTGACATATCCTTCTTTCCGGACTTCACACAGAGGGTGCAGAAACAAAGGAGGTCCTTCCTATCTGTGAAGCGTGACTTGAGAGAGAAGGGCCTGAAATACTCAATGTTGTTCCCGGCACGTCTTCGGGTAGAAGCGGATGGAAAAGCATGGTTCTTTGACCAGCCTGAAGCAGTGGCAGAGTAGATTGAATATCATGGAGCAAAGAACCAGGCGGATCGAGGTACCGGAGTACAAGCGGACCCCCGACCTGATTGAAATAGAACTCGTGGGATGACAGCCTTGAACTGAGTAATGGGGTCTTTGATGTGGGGGGGCCGGGGTGGGGGGGTATCTACGCTACACTGAGGGAGCTAGTGATGCTACATATGCCTTAAGTCATTTTAGCTATGGGGTGTCACATTTTGCATGGTCAGGGGCGGGGGCACGGAGCACACTATTCCCCCTTCTTTTCTTTTTTTGAACTTCTCTTTAGGGCGACAGGCACTCTGCAGTTTTTCAATGGGCAGTTCCAAGCCCAGAGTACAGGGCAGCGGGGTGGAGGGTTGTTGGGTTGGGGAATTTCGCTTATTTGTTAATTGTTACGTTTGTTTCATCGGTGCAATATCTGAGTACACCTGCAGAGGAGTTATGGGGAGAGTCGGCACAGTATATAATTATATCTGTAGCAGAACTATTGGAAACATGAAAGCGGAGGGTTGTTGGCATGTCCATTTTTATATCAATAGTGATGGGGGATAAGGATGTTAAAGTTCTGAGCTGGAATGTTAACGGGTTAGGGGACAAAATTAAAAGAAGTATAGTCCTCCAGCATATTAAAAGACACTCTCCGGAAGTGGTCCTATTGCAAGAGACGCATTTAGTTGGAAATATGTGCAAGGCAATGCACAGGGGGGGATATAAAATGATTGCACATGCGGGATTCACATCGGGGTCCAGGGACGTGGGCATTATGATGAAAAGCATGTTCACTCTAGCAGTGAGTTCCACATGGATGGATGATGCTGGAGTCACTGGTATGTGGGAGGGCCGCTTAATCACTTTTGTGTCCATCTATGTTCCCCCAGGCCTACAGGGTACCACCTTTGCCGATCTGGTTGTGGTCCTACTCACGGTTCCTGAGGGACTTCTGATGCTCGGGGGCGACTTTAACGCAGTTGTCTCCGGTACCTTAGATAGGTTTCCGCCCCGGGAGGTGGGGCGGGCTGCCTGTTGGTTATCTAATTTCTTAGAAACTATGGGCCTGGTCGACAGCTGGAGGCTCTACCATCCAGATCAGATGCAATACACTTTTCACTCTGGAGCTCACCACAGTCTCTCCAGGCTAGACTATGCCTTGTACCTGCGGCACAAGCCACCTACATAAATAACATTAAACACTTAGCCAGAGGTATCTCTGATCACTCTCCACTTTTGATCCAACTCCTTCTGGGCCCAGGAACGACGGGGAGACTGGCCCCAATAAACCCCTGGCACCTGCGGAACCCTAAGATCCGTAAAGATCTTCTTAAGACTATAGACAAATATTTCGCTAATAACGTGGGATCAGTGGCCTCCTCCCAGCCTCTGTGGGAAGCGTTTAAGACGGTAATCCGGGGACAGGCTTTGTTGCTAATATCTGGCTCTAAGAAAGATAAGCAGAAAGAAGTTGTTGAACTTGAGGCAGAAATCTATAAGCTGGAGGGCGACCTGGAGCTGGCGGTGACGCCAGATAAGCTTCATCTACTAAATCTAAAGCAACATGACTACAAAACGCTGGTCGCTGATAGGGCCAAGGCCCTTAGTAGGGAGCAACAGGATAGGCTTTATGAACTGGGAGATAAAGCCGGGAAGCTTATCGCATGGTTGGACAGAAAGGAATGGGCGAGCCGCCTTGTGCCGGAACTTAGAACAGAGGGAGACGTCCCAATCACAGAGCCACAAGAGATAGTGGACAGATTTGCCGAGCACTTTCAAGCAGTCTACACGTCAATATCTCCCCACTCGGAGGCAGATTCGCAGGAACTGCTCCGTGATATCAACCTCCCTAGTCTCTCCCCTGATGACCGAAAGTATGTGGATAGTCCCCTCACAACAGACTAGATCACCCGAGCAATTTGCTCACTAAAATCAGGGAAAGCACTGGGCCCAAACGGGCTCCCCATTGAGCTCTACAAGCTTAGGCCAGATAAACTTGCCCCTTACTTGAAATCAATGTTTGAGGAGTCTAGGGAGGCAGGGTTGTTGCCCCAGGAGCAGAGGATAGCTACCATTGTCACCATACACAAAGAGGGAAAGGTCAAGATGGATTGTACCTCGTATAGGCCCATCTCTCTTTTGAACGCAGAGCCCAAAATATTGGCTAAACTACTGGCTAACCGATTGGTAAAAGTGATTGCCAACCTAATACATCCCGATCAATCTGGCTTTATGCCCCATAGAAACACAGCTCTCAACCTACGCAGAGTAAATGGGGTGATAGATAGAGTCCACACTCTTTGAGAACCAGCTGTGATTGTGTCATTGGACGCGACTATGGCCTTTGACACGGTGGAGTGGCGCTATTTGTGGGCAGTCCTGGCCAAGTTTGTGTTGGGTCCAGAGTTCATCCAGTGGGTACGCCTGCTATATTCGGCACCTCTGGCACGAGTGGTGGTAAACAATAAAGTGTCAGCTTCATTCCCACTTAGTCGAGGAACGCGTCAAGGCTGCCCGCAATCCCCCCTTCTCTTTTCCCTGGCATTGGAACCTCTTGCCGTGTGGATTCGTCGGGATCCAATGATACGAGGACTGAAGTGGTCCCCCGGGTGGGAGGACCGTATATCTTTGTACGCCGATGATATTTTATTTTATATGGCTTCCCCCCGAAAATCCCTTATTGTTGTTCTTGATATTTTGGCAATCTTTGGGAGGTTCTCGGGCCTCTCCATTAAATGGGGGAAATCCCTGCTGTTTGTCCTGAGTGGGAACCCTCCAATTCTTCCCCGAAACTGTCAAATACAAATTAACAACGTTGGTTTTAAGTATTTGGGGATCTTTATTTCCCTCAACCCTTCAGTTAGGTATACTCAGAACCTTCTTCCCCCCCTTCAAAAATTCAAAAGTGACATTGCCACTTGGAGAAGGCTCCCCATCTCACTCCTGGGCAGAGCCACCCTCTTCAAAATGATGTCCCTTTCAAGATTCCTTTATGTCTTGCAAAATACGTTAGATATAGTTCCAGCGTCCTACTTCAGGGAATTTGAGGACCTACAAAGAGACCTATTATGGGATGGCAGGCCGCGTATCGCATTAAACAAGCTAACGTTAAACTGGTACGATGGCGGCATTAGTCTCCCAGATATCAGGAAGTACTACTGGGCCTCCCAATTAGCGGCAATCAACCATGGCACGTTCGGTCGTGCAGACGACCCGGGCTACGCCATGGATAGGTGGCTCCTACCGGGTGGGAACTACAATCGAGCTCTTTATTCCCGACCCAAGCGATTTTCATTATCGGGCCCCACAAAACACTCAGTCCAAATATGGCATGATGCCACTAGCTCCCTGGGATGGAGAAACAAACTAACTTTAGCCACCCCTCTTTGGGACTCGGAGAAGCTGGGCGATCTCAGGAAAACAAAGGGCTTCGACAGGTGGGATCTTATTGGAATTTCAGCGATCAAGGATATGTGGGGGAAGGGAGAGGTCAAGACCTTCGAGGAGCTTCAAATTGAATACGAGCTTGCAGACGCGGAATATTTCTGCTACATGCAGGTTCGGCATTCGCTCCAGTCCGCATTGACCAAAGGGACTGATCCCCCGGAGGCGTCCCCGCTGGAGGACAGGGTTTTGGATGGTTACCTTCCTGAGAAAACGATCTCACTAATATATAAAAAGTTGATCAACCACATGGCAGACCCTCTTCAATTACTGAGAGACAAGTGGGTGCAAGACGGGTTAGGATTGGATGACGAAGACTGGTAGTTGGCGGTGTCCTCTCCCAGAGTGGTGACTATCCCAGCACGTTTGAGGCTGGTTCAATTGAAAATCCTTCACAGAATTTACATAACGGGGCCCCGATTAGTGAGCATGGGGTGGGCCGACACGGGAGTATGTAAAAGGCAATGTGGCCTTACCGGTACATACATACACATTATCTGGGAATGTCCACATATTAGCTCTTATTGGCTTCAAATACACGACCTAATCAGCAGGGTGTTACACATCACTCTCCGTCCGGAGGCAAGGAGATGCCTTCTAAATATATGGGAACCAACGGATTTGAACGCCTCGCAGACTCAATGGGCCACTTTGGGGTTCATGTTAGCTAAAAGAAATATCGCTCAACAATGGAGAGCGGTACTTTTGCCCACCCTGGAGGCCTGGGAAAGGAATCTCGATTGGTGCATGTTCAGAGAAAAAACGGTATATCTGGCAAGGGGGTGCCCCAAGAAGTGGTCGCGCATCTGGGGCCCGTGGAATAGCTACAGGGGAGAGATCTGTACACCGCCTTGTAGCAATGACCAAGAAGACCTTGTCTCCCCGTAATATTCCGCTCTATTGTAATGTATCCATACCCTTCCACCCATGTGTATTGAGACAGCTGACTTACCTGATCCTCTGTATGGTATAATTTGCAGATGGTTGTTAATAAAAAGAGTTATATAAAAAATAAAATGTCAAAAACAAATATATAGAAAGATATAATGATACTAAGTAAACCATTAATTGAGGGAATCACAATATAGATTACTACATTACCTTCCCTTCTTCTAACAAACATTTTTTTAAAAACAAGAGTGAAAAATAAAAATTAAATCCTATACCTTGCAGGTTTAACAATGACACAGGAACTCCCCCTCGCATTCCCTGGGACTGATTCTGTCTTGACAGAAAAGTAACTGTCTTGCATGGAGGATAAATGAGGAACAGAACATTGAACTTTGGCAACCTTGCTGAGGTTCCACCAAAACCCCCCTTCAACTTGAACAGCATTACCCACCATCTTAATCACCTTAACCGGTGGACCAAATTTACTTTCACCTTGGTTGACATGAAAAGACTTCTTGATTTTAACAGTATCCCCAACCTTGAGGATTGTAGTCTTAGAGCCTCTCTTAGAGTCAAAACAAGCTTTTTGCTTAGCTTGAGTGGAAGAAACATTTCCTTTCACAATAGACATCAATTTCAAGAAATCTGACTCTGCATTAATCCACTTGGACATCCACCCTGGACGAAGCGATGTATTAGGCTTTCTTCCCCTCATCAATTCAAAAGGAGACACTTTGGTGGATGATAGCCGGGTGGTTCTATAAAACCATATCATGCTGTTAAGAGCTTTAACGATATCATGGTTGCTGGCTTTAGCCCATTTTACGCAGTCTCTGACCACTCGATTCATCCTTTCCACAAGTCCATTCCCTTGAGGATGATAAAGGGAACTTTTTACATGTCTTACACCAGAAACAGACGAGAAAGATTCAAAATCTTTACTGACGAACTGTTTTCCATTATCTGAAACAAGAATTTCTGGAAACCCTTCCCTAGATCAGGCATCGCTCCAAAAATCCATAACACTTTTAGTGTCCGCCTCCTTGACAAGCTTATACTCAGGCCACTTAGAGGCATAGTCAACGAGAACCAAAATAAATCTCGAACTACCACAAAGCATATTATAAGGTCCCATGACTTCCACACCCAGTTTTACCCAAGGACGGTCTGGACACTCAACAGGTATAAGAGGGGGAACAGAAACTTTAAGGGTTTTGTCTGATGATCTGCAAAAACAACAATCCATAACAAACTCATCAATCTCAAATGCAACACTTAGTAAAGGAGGAACCTAAATGTCCTTCATGAGCTCTAACAATAATCTCTTTCCTGAAAACATGTGGAGGAATAAGTTTGTCATTACACAGTCCCATCCTCGTCGCCAATCAAATGTAGTAATGGAGCAGGAAAGATGAGTTGTCTTGAGTAGATTTATTGTAAGGTTACATGGAAGAGGAGCTAGCGTGGAAGCAGCCAGCTCCAACAGAAACCAACTCAAGAGTACATCACATACATTCTAATGTTTAACAAAACACACAAAGGGTTGAGGCAAAGATCCTGCACCTATTACTAATAGTGGTCTAATAATATTGTGATGGTGCTTAAAAAAACCAGGAAGTTCACCCTTTCCACTTCCTATTGGGTAAACCCAAATAGAATCAAAGACAGAAAACGGAGTTAGCATCCATCATTTGAAAAAAGTCTAATTGCAATTAGTTAGGACATGGAACATCCATAGCGACCAATAGAAGACGCAGGTCCAAAATTTGCTTGTAGTAAAAAATAAGTGTTTTTTATTCAAATGTATTCAAATGCTTAAAATCCAAAGACCATAAAAGTGAATCTTTTAGCCAACGCGTTTCGTCTCTATCGAGACATCTTCAGGGCTCAAAGTTAAGTATATGTAGATTCAATTGTATTCCACTTAGGAAAATGAAAAATTTCAATGGCACAGATGATTGTTGATGTACAATACTTGTCTGAAATGAATTGTCATAAAATATTAACAAAATAGGTAGGGTGGCCAGCAACAATCTAAGGCGTCCATGTTCCAAAGCAGTCTTACATTCTAATGTTACTAAGCAGAAGGAGAACATTCTAAAAGAAACTAAAACATTACAACAACAGACTAACAAATATATAGAAAGATATAATGATACTAAGTAAACCATTAATTGAGGGAATCACAATACAGATTACTACACATAGCCAGTAAGATCTTGCCGGCAGTCCTATAGGATCGCGGGGCCTCTTTGGCCCGGACAATTCATGGTGAACAGGACGTGGCCAAATAGGTAATGTGCGGAGGTCTGGATACTTTGTAGAGCCTGCGGGGGGCAATTGGTTCTAATGTTGTACTTGGTCAACATGCGTGGCTGCATTCCACAGGATTTTCTGGAGATGTATAGTCTTCCCTCATGGCTATACACTTTGATGGGTCTTGCATTTTTGGTGAGAGGACTAATGCTGCGATAGAGCTCCTTTAAGGATAGTAGAGCTACGGAACACTCTTTGAGGCTGTTGACACCTGCCAAGCAGTTTCCACATCAGTTGAGAAAGATTAAAGGTTATTCTAAGGGGTTGTCACCCCTGTCCTTTCAAGGCAATGAATCTTGCTGTATGCGAGACAGCAGGAGCATTAATCTTCCAACTCCTCGTCCCCTGCTACAAAAGCCACCAACCACTTTAGTTTGTCCAACAGGTGCGAGTAGGATTAAAATTTCCTTCCAGGTTTGAGATCCATCACGCCTGGGAAGTAGGCCTTACAAATTGTTCAAAATGTCTGTGCCCTGCCTCTTTTTCTGCTCCGCCCATATAACTCCCACATTAAAGTGAGTCTCAGAGGAGAACCAATCCAGTCTGTTCCAGAAGGTGTGGTTATTGCTCTCCAAAAATGCCACCGAGAGGTTTCCAGACGTCGAAAAAAGAGGAGGTTGATAGTACTTCGTTTCAAATAAAGACTGGGGCCTCAGGCCTATTTTGGATCTCTGACTTTTGAATGCCTTTCTGCGAAAGAACAATTTCAAAATGCTCATACTGGCCCAGATTCTGTCTGCTGTGTTCGGACAACTGAGTCATGTCCTTGGACCTGTACGACGCATGTTTTCATGTACCCGTCCTGCAGACGTACAGACGTGAACTGCTGTTCAAGGTAGGCCAGGAGCATTTTCGGCCTTACCAGCGTCACTCGGGTATACACAAAGTTGATGGTGGTGGTACCAATTTTACCCTACATCGATAATGGGTATTAAAGTGGGCTTGCCGGAATCAGTCAAGGACAACCTCTGGATTATGGCATGCCAAGTCGCACCCTACGCCTTCAAACAGAGTTCCATTGATTGGAGCAATTCTGGTTACAGTTGAATTTAGGATTTTCCCTCCACCACAACAAGCCCAGGAGATAGCTATGATCCTGATGTTTCAGGGTTCGATACTGGATCATGGTGAGAGTAGTCTCTTTGCCTCCTGCATTCTCCTCATCTGATATGACAGGTGGGACATGTGGGTTCTGCAGTGGAATTTAAAATTCCAATGGGCTCATCACAAAGGTAATTTGATTGATGCCACCTAGTTCTCGGAGATGGCTCAAGATCTGCAGTGGTGACTGCTCAAATGCAATTGATCCAACATCTGGCCCCTCTCCCTTTCCCCACCCAGAGCTGATGGTGGTGACAGAACCAACCCTGCTGGCCGAGGGAGGGCAGCTGGAGGAGTGGAGAATAGAGTGCTCTGGTCTCAAGTGCAGAGCAAGCTTCATATCTGTCTGCTGGAGTAGTGGACCATCCATCTGGCTCTAAAGGAATTCCTGGCATCCATCACCACTTCCATGTGGTACAGTAATAAGCAGGGTAGAATGTGGTCCTGTGCCCAGTATTCTGAGGCTCTGTGCAATTGGAGGTTGTTAAAATAAAGAGGAGAAAATAGAAAACCCTGCAAGACTTTCTCGCTCAAATGACATTTCAAATTAGAGAGCAGGTACCTAAAGGTCCTCCGCAAAGAGTATACCCTGACAAAACTAAAACAAGCATTGGCAAAGCCATCAGGTTTGGCCTTTTATTATTTTACATTTCCTAATGAAAGCATATGCCATAGAAAAGAAAATGGAACACCACATAAATACATTAAGAATGTTAAATAATAAGAAACTTCATTGAGTGGCTGTTTTGCTAGTAATTTCTTTTTTATTTAAACAACAAGCCTTTCAGTTGTGCCATGCATTATACCTTACCTTGTATGAAGGTAAGAAGAAGAAATCATCACCCAATAAAGCATTCAAATTCCGAGCAGCTGCGTTGTCTGGTAACGCTCTAAAAAAGGAGACCAGAAATAAAAACATAATCTAACTGGGAACCTAAATTGCAATCAAAATAAATAGCCCTTTTTCAAAAGACAGTAACCCAAAAATAAAGTTTATAAAATGTCAATAGTTTTGTTAATGAAGAAAAGGGAACTATCAGATGTGAATAATGTGCATATGCTTTGTGCTGTCACTCAAAGTAAAGGGAGCCAGTGGTACAGTCGGATAACCAATTACCCCAAACTGTATGCTATAGTGGGAGTAGGCAAAATGTAAATAACAATTCAACAGACCAATGGATAGTTCCTTCTTCCCATCTATGTATGTAGATTATGTATGATTGTTTTGTAAAACAATAGTCTGACAAGACAGCTAGAGTAGACAAAGACTAGACAAATAATGTGTGGCACCATTGATTAATCTTGCATGTCTGGCAACTGTGCTATATGGATTAAATCAAGACAGCTATTTTTCTGCATTTAAACTTAGATTTTAACAATACCTTTAAGTATACAGCTTATACAGAAGGAAGGCAGAAGAGGTTTGATTAGCTGAGCAGCCTGGGGTTGATCATTTGCTTTTGATGCTTGCAATCAGGATGATTCTTTCCCTCACTTAGTCCAAAGAAAGATGTGTACAATGTGTTCTGGTTTGTCTTGGGTTGACAGTTCTCTTTGACACCCCCTTAGTACAATAAGAGGACTGGAGAACCAAATGGGCTAATTATATTAAAAAGGATTTGTTTTCAAGTTTTTAATTTTTGGCTTTAGGTTTTGGAATAATATTAAGCTGATATCCAAAGGTTTGACTTTTCAAACCAGTTAAAAGGTGCTCTTTCTGGTCACAGAACTCGAGCAAGGGTTTTTTGTTTTTTCCAAAAATCTTTATTTTTTTTCTCAGTGTTTCATAAAAAGAAACCGCAATCTTTGCTTTAGTGGGCAGAACGTGCACCAAACAAATACTGAAAAATAAAGGAGGCACGTGCACATCCACACCCACCCGCACAAGGGGCAATTGCATGACATTTCCATATACAGAAAAAGTAAAGTCATAATGAGGAGTACAGCGGCGCACCCACACAAAACACGATTGTGCGATTATGTCAAAAGATGCTCCACTCCAGGTAAAAGATTGTAGTGTTTCAACCTCCCTCCACACACTTAGTGAAATTTGCACTGATACCCCTGCTTTTGTATGTGACCCTTTTCAGCCGCCATATACAAGTCCATTCCTCTCTTCCATTCCAGCAATGTCGGGGCTGCAGGCGCCCCCCGTGCCGTGCCATATCACGCTTGGCGACTACCAATCCTACATTTAAAAAAAAGAGTTGTACCCTTGGGATGTCCACATCTCCCGGTATTCCTAGTAGGATATACTCTGGGTCAAGAGGGATAGTTTTCACCCACCACCCTGCTCAGTTCTCTCCTCACGCATGTCCAGTATGTCTGAATAGCAGCTCCAGAGCTTATGTATGTAGGAACTCCGCTCATCCCCACATCAAAGACAGTTCGGGGACTCCACCCTTCCCTTTTGGCGTAGCGGGTCCCTATCACAATAAACCTGGTGAAGTATTTTTAGTTGTAGTGGTTGTAGGTGAGATTTTATTGCCACTTCCCTCGGTACCACCATTCCCTCAATCTGGTCAGCCTATCCGGCATATTATTGTTGATTGTTTTATATGTGAGGGATATAACGTTGGAAGATAGTTCTTCTTCCAGCAGCCGACCCTCCAGTTGGATGAATTCAGATAAGTCTGATTACTGTGCAAAGCAAACTCTTGCAGGAGTTTGCAGATGACATCAGCTCACCACCCTAAAGAAGATCCCCTACTCATGAGATCCCAAGCCCCAAACCCCCTCAGTTTTCTGATCTCTTTCAACCACGCATCCTCCTGGAGCGGCGCCTCACATGTCAACTTAACTGCCTAACCCATATAGCTGGTGGCCTCCACCAGGCCTCTATTGCCCTAAGGGTGGCCGGTAGCAATGAGCGAAGGCCTGCTTCTCTGTACAGGAAATGGAGGTAGGAGCGGCTAGTGGATTGGTTGAGCTCCAGCCTATAAGTGGAATGTTCCTGAGAGGCAAACGCCCAGTCGTTCACTGCCACAAGGTGCACTACCCAGTAGTAAGCCCTGACATCCGGGAGTGCGATACCCCCATTGTAGGGGTTACATTGGAGTGTGGAAAGGACTCTTCTAGGGTGCTTACCACATCAGAGCAGGGAGCGTAGTTCACTCTCCAATTCAACAAAGACTGCCCCCGGGAACGGGTAGTAGATATTTTGCATGGCATATAGTAGTTTCGGGAGCGTAATCATTTTAAAAATGGAAGGTCTTCCCAACAATATGAGGGGGAGAGTGTGCCACCGCTCAATGTCCTGGAAAGCGCAAATCACTCCACCAAAGTTCCTGGCAAAACATTGTTCCAGGTGTGGCGTCACATATATGCCCAGTTATTGAAAACCCTTGGTCGCTACCTCTAGCACCAGAGAAAGACCGGTGAGGTGCAAAGGGGTGGAGGAATGGCAGAGCTCCAACTTATTACAATTGATATGGCTGACTGAATGAGTCCCGAAGGACTCAAAGGTCTTAAGGATCGTAGGTATGGTAGTCTTGGGTTTGGTGACAATTAGCAGAATATCGTTGGCATGTAGAGTGTTTTTTTAGCTTGAGCAAAGTTATACACAGGTGATTAAAATACTGAATATATATTCAATATATACATACTATCACAATCACACAGTGGAACAAAAGTTAAGGCTAAGTGATGATGTTTTTACTAATATCATGTTCCATAGGAAAATTTGGTTGCATTTACAGCCTAAATTACTTAACGGATTTACACCACACCTGGCATGAAAGCAGAACTTTACTCAGAAAGAATTCTTTTGTGGTTTATTGTAAATTGGCTTATTAATGTTTGCGATGTAAGCATTTCAAAAAGTTGCTGAGCAGGCTTTAAGGGGTTAACACTTTTGGATATCTTGATCCTCGAATCCTCTGTGAAACCAAAAAATCCAAGATTAATGGAATCCATTGGACAAGGGAGCGTTTTCTTCTACTGTCCCTTTCGGAACTGCAGTTCCAGGGTTAAAACCACAGATCCAAGTGATCTGATTGGCCATAAGAGAACAATTTCAGAATGCAGAGTACACTCCCTGTGTCGTGCAGAAAAATTAAAAAGGCAGTGTACTGTCATGTCCTTTAGGATGGTCCTGTATACCCCATTTTACATACAATACCGATTCTAAACAGGTGACCTTTTACCCAATAGCTTGCTCCTGACTCTTTGACACCAGGCTCTCGGTACTCTATCATAATCCCTGTACCTGATGCACATAAACATGTCCTCCAGCACAGCAGAATTATTCTGTATATGGGTCACCACTTTTTGTAATCCTTGGCCTACAGCCAGCTGTGCATTATCGCACTTGTTTAGAAAAAAATTGGTGATTGTTTTCAAAACATTTATGATTGTTTTCAAAACATCCATGATTGTTTTAAAAACATATTGATTCTAGAAAAAACCCTGTAGTGACCACTTTAGTATACAAGACCCTCACTCCCCCTACAAAGTAGAGGAGAATGCCTTCCAAGCTGAGACAGGGCATGTTGAATCGTCAACACGCAGCGGTCTGACATCCCTTGCGGGCTGTCATCCTCGAAGCAGAGATGGGGTATTCCATTCCCAACCTTCAGGTAGGGGGCTGGTTCATCCCTAGGGGTTTCTTGGCTACAGATATACATAGCAATACGCATATACACCTACTCACCCAGGTTAGGCTAGGTATATTTAAGCGAATTACCTAGGGTGTGCATTTAGGAATATGCATGTGCTACGGTTTTTATCTGAACTGCTTATGTTAATCTTATTAGCACTATGGTAGAAATGTATTTACTATATTGGTTCTAGCAATATCTTTGTTATGCTTCTGTCTGCTGATTGTCACAGCACATATGTTTTACACAAGGCTGTCCCTGGACCAATAAATACTTATTGAAACGTCCTAATCGCCATCCTGTGTATTTTCTGAGAGAAAGTAAGCACGAGTGTCTAAGCGAAACTTACTGTACTGTTTTCCACGATCCCTGTGGAATCAGGGTTGTCATGTTCTGTGGTTGCCAGAAACTACCTACGCCACTGTAGAATACAGGGGGATGGTAGAGGCACTGTAGAGCTAGCTGTTCTAACGGGTGACATATACTGTGGGGGTGTCCGGAAGCGGTTGTGACACCAAGCCCTCAGTTTAGATCATCCAAAATGTGCAGGTCCTGGGGGACTCCTGGGAACTACACTACATGGCGCCACCAACGTTGGTTTGGTTCTTATATTAACAGTGAAAATCTGAGTAGGTCAGTCGTGCTTTCTCAGGAAAGCCCTACTCACACCTTTTCAGAGATGTCTGAAGTGGGAAGGGGACTCCGCCTCAGCTGAGCAGATGTCTGTGTATTGGCTGAAGGTTTAGCAAGCTTGTAAGGATAAATAGCTCCCCACATTGTGCAAAACCCTACCTCTTAACTTCTCTTCCAAAAATGACTGACCACGCGAGTAGCTCGGGGGAAGAAGAATTGGCTAACGCTCTCACCATCACAGAGAAATGCAGTAACTAGGAAATTATTAGAACACGACGTACCCTTAACAGGTGGCTGTGTTACCTTCGTGATTGAGGCACACAAGGTGTTGGGATCAGAGGTATTCTAATCTTGGATTCAGTTCCCACCTGCAGATCCAGTGACTAAATTGTTCCACACATACATTATAGCTGAACCACCGGAAGAATACATTCTATACGAAGACATTGAAGTCCCGTTCACATGCCAGCAACACAGAAACTGGTTTAAAGGTACCCTCCTACACACATCTGTCGTGAGACTTGGTCCGCTCAGCATAAAAGGAGTGACCTGGCCGGTCTTAGTGACATATACTCCACATCCACAGATAGGTACACTATCAGTGGATGAAATCCGTGCAATATACAAAGACATAGTCAGGCTATACAGACACATTGTCCAGTTCGTCATGTGAACATTAACAATTCAACCTGCGAGAAATTCCTTCCAAACGGGAGCAAATTCCGTTCTGGATAGCACAAAATATTGCACAGCTGGAAGCAGTATTTCCCCATAAGGGTCTGCAGGAAAAACATAGAATGCTAAACATTAGCTTGCCAGTGGGGATGGTTCCCTCGATTGAGGATTGTACCACTTGCGGAACAATCTTTGCTGCGGTTTACGTCAAAGTACATGGTACCCCGTCCTTAGCAGTTGTTCCAGATGTATTGAAACAAATACAGAACGAGTACGGGGCAGGACCTGCCCTGGTCTTGGGAATCAATCTGATGGGTAATTTTGCCAAAGTCTCAGCAATAATGCTGAGCAACATAAAGGGGGAGGCAGCAGCAGAGGCCACACACAGCCGCCTAAGGGAAACAACTCCAATCAATAGGGAGCGAGAATTACCAAAAATTATTGAATAAACCTATGCTGCATTCGGTAGAGATAATTTGGGAACAAAAGCAGGAAAACCACAGATCGCGGGTACTCCCGACAAGGACAACTCGAAGCAAGCACCCACTTCTTCTAAAAAAATTAATTGGAAAACAAAAATTCTAAAAATTAATCATTCAGAAAAGTATTCACAATGTAGGGTTGGGTCTCTCCAACGGGAGTCCTCTGAAAAGAGGTACAACCTTAGGAGCATTAGGACACCTGATAGGTATCAGGATACTGATACATGTTCCTTTTCGTTCCTTGCAGGGTTCAACAAAAAAACTCAAAGAGGGGCGGGCGATCAGAACCACAGCAGGAAGATCGACCAAAGACAAAAAGGGAAACACAACGCACTTCAGATTACATTATCAAACAGAAAGAGCAACCTAAAACAAAACCTCAATTCAAAAAGAAGAAAGTAGCTGGCTTTAACAAATGAGACATTTCCAGGTTACTGAGGACTCAACTTCTGAACAGGGAATGGGCTCTGGCGTTGCCAGACAGTGTGGCAGAAGTAACAATAGCTCGCCAGAACCTGAAGGATTTTTTGGTGACAGCAGTATTGAATGAACACATCACGGTGGAAACACCTAATACCAGAGTTAGTGTCCCACATAGACTGTATGAAATTACACTTCAAATAGAGGGGACATCCCAAGAAATGTTAAAGGTCTCTTTTGGGAGAATTTGACATTTGGATATGACATACTGCTAGCAGAAGAACATTGCCCAAAAGGGGGAAAGTGTCATTTTGCCTGCTTTCTCCGACCTCATTCCAGAATCTTCAAAACATTCATACGTGTAGGAGTGTGGTCTAGCACTAATTCCAGAAGGGTGGGATGTGGAATCTACCCACCACAAAATCCCATTAAAATCTACTCTAAATCCACAGAGACAGTACCCTATAAAAAACGATGCAAAAAGACAGGTGAAAGAAATTCTAGACCAACTTGAATACCAGGGTGTAATTGAGACTTGCACCTCTCTGATGAATAATCCTTTGTTTCCAGGAAACCTGACAACACATATTGTCTAGTTTTAGATTACTTACATTTAAGCACACGAACATTTGCAGTTCAAAGCGCACACTGTGCAGCATAAATGAATAACATTGTGCGGAAGAAATACAAAACTACATTAGATATCTCAAATGGATTCTTCTGACAAAATATAGTTCCAGACAGCCGATATTTGAGGGGCTATTCTCTCCAAGAGTGTCAGAAATATTACAAATGTGTTGAGGAGGCAGTGTCCTATGTAGATAATATCTATCTGACTGACAGTGAGTTACTTGAACACTTGAGCAGGGTGAACAACATAATTGTAGAATTCGCCAAATTTGGGCTACAAATTTAATTTTAAGAAATCTAAAATTGTCCATCTCAATGTCCTATTTTTGGGATCCGATTTAATCAGACCTGATTTCACAGCACGTCAGTGGACACAGCAACACACAGATACTCTCTGTTCAGTTCAGGATGACATGATCGCATCTAAACATTTGCACACATGTGTAAATACCACTAGCTTGGTGATCCGGGTCGTCCCCAGATTATCAGGATATACTTACCTCACTTTCAATGAAGGTGAGACAGTTCCAATTGCATACAAATCACATTTATACACAAATGCTGAAATGCGACGTGCGGCAACAGAAAATATATTGACCTCGGTACAGACTGCTGTAGTGAGAGAAAGAGCACTAGCACAGGGGAAAAGCATAATCGTTGTTACCCCGGAACCAACTTTAGAAGCTGTTACCAAAACAAGCATTTCAAATGCGAAACCACCACATCCGCGTTGGATACAATAGGCTAATTCTGTCACTGCAACAGATGTAGATTACAGATATGATTCTACATTACAAACGCAGGTATTCCTGCAGTATGAACAAGAGTACCCTCTCCCGGATTAAATCTTGCCTCTAGAAAAATATGATGACATCATTTACACTTATTGATCTGCTCAGCCTGCCGTAGGAAGTAAACAGTAATATAGCGCAGCATGTGTGATATTGAAGGGACGTATGTGGGACGGTAAGTTCCATCCCAGCAATATGATTATGCAATCGCTAGGAGATTGGACAGCACAATTAGGAGAGCTAAAAGCCCTGATACTAGTACTACTGTATACGGATCAGGAATTCCCCACACTGATAGTGTGCGATTCATTTTACTGTGTAACCCTTCATCCCCAGCCCTAAAAAAGCCTATCTCTTGGCTATCTTCATTGAATATCTTAATTACTGGAGCCAGAATGGGTTTAGAGATTCCAAGGATTTCACAATTAAACATAAATTGTTATGGGAACAAGTGGCAAAACTGAAAGCATGCCTGCCACTGGCCCAAGTTATTCACTCATTGAGTCATCAAGGTGTTGGCATACACTGAAGGGAATTAACTGGCTGATGAAGCCGCCAAGGCGACAGTGCGAACTGCTGCCGCTGCTGCAATCACTCATTCTAGCACAAGGCTATACGGAGACATACCGATAGCTGTCAACGCCTCAAAGAACGGGACTCAAATATTCCTATAAATTAGATGCGCAAAACACACCGTATGCTCAAATTCCAGGAGTGGGGGATAGAGTTATAGGTAGGTTTAATATTAGCTGCAGACGAGGGTCTGGGCTCTGCACACCCAGGAGTCAGTGCTACAGTTTCATTAGTGAAGCAGCGATTCTGGTGACCAAGTTTGTCTAAGCAAACAAAGGCTTATGTCTTAAAGTGTGACTTCTGTCAGAAGATGAAAGGTTCCACCGTAGCACGGCCACCACAAGCACCACTACTCATTTCAGACCGACCTCTTGCATGTGTCTATTTAGCTCACTGCGGCCCCTTAAATTCAGACGGAGATTACAAGTACATTTTGGGGGCAGTGGATTCATGCTCTAGATTTCTATGGGTTTGGGCTTAGTGCTCGGCTGACGCTCGAACTGTTCTAAAGGATTTGTGAGTCTTCATCGGGACATACGCAATTGGCACGTTACATTCCGACCGTGGTCCTACGTTTAGCTCTCTGGCTTACAAGGAAGCCATGGCTGTTGAAAACTAAAACAGCGATATGATTAAGCATTCACTAAAGACATGAATTCTTTCCAGTTAAAACATGTTTCTTGTCTTATGTTGACTAATGTCCGGACTCCATTTTGTATTGTTGTGTCTCCACGTGCTCAGCACGAGAAGAGTCCTACCTTTTCGCTAGTTGCTCTTTATTTGCCTAGTAACAGTCTATAAATAGCTCCTTTGTCCGTCTGGCGCATGCCCAGACTTGACCACATCTGTTATCAGTTAGTCCTTGCTTGACCATGTTTTCGCGGGCTTAAGGAGTGTGTTAACTCCGCCCACATATTGGTTCTGTATCGAAAATGACCATAAAAGGTAATGAACTCTGCTTCATGCTGTATCCACCCACTTATGAGCCCCTCTGTTGTGTATAAAAGGGGACTGTGTATGCAAGTTCTGTGTGCTACTCTATGCAATACTGAAGAGTGTTGTATAGGTTGTAGGACCACCCTTAAGGGTTAATAAACTCTGTCTTTGTACTTTGCAGTTTCCGTGCCAACTTCCTTCTAGCTTCTTGTTACAGGAGAGCGAACCCTTGTACTCTGCGGGCCTAGCTGGGGCCTGTATTCATCAATTGGCGCCCGTCACGTGGGGCTCATCGGCGACTCGGATGCTCGAAGGACTGGTCGTGACGAAGGTGAGGAATTTTACCGGGGATGTGATCACTGCCAGTGGCGTTTTAGTCCTGGCATCCCGAGGTTTTCTTCCTTCCCTTCCGAGCTGACCTTCTGGGTGGCGCCGGTCCTCGACTGAGACCTCTTCTGTCGGTTTGCCGTGACAGCCGTTTGGGCAAATTTTGGAACGTGGCAGTTGGAACCTGGACACTCTTGATTGGTAAGAACCGTTGTACGGTACTTGCTCCGAGTTTTGATGCCTGGGTTGGCTATTTGAGTTTGATTTGTGATGACCGGTCATATTTTGTATTGATTACTGTGAGAATATATGCGTTGCAACACATATAGGCAGGTAATGTGGAGATATTTCTCCGGATTTGTATAAATCTGAACGGCGCAAAGTTTAAGTGCCATTTTTTTGATAATACTGCATATTTTGCATTATTTTTGAGCATGCCTGCTTTTAGCGCACTCCGTAAGTGGTGCTGCTGCTTTGGAAACCGGTTAAATCTTGAGGAATCTGCTCCAGCCCCCCCAGAGGGGACTCCTAATAGGGATATGTATGTGAAGCATGGTCTTTCCTCTATAATGTACAGCACAGTGTGGAGGAAATACACCAAAAAGGATCCTGAGTTACGATGGCCTTTGTATGGATCATTTGATATGCGTAAGATTGAGTATGTGGAACAGTGTATGTGTAAACGGCGTGCTCGGCAAGACATGTTTGAATGTGTACGGTTATGGGTGAAGGAAGTGCGTGAGCGAGAGAAACGTGAGAAAGCGCTGTTTGATAAAGAGCAACGGAAAAATGATCATGTGCGAGCACAGGAAGCGAAGCGTCGGGAGGGAAGAGAACTGGCGGAGAGACAAGAGAAAGAGCGTAGGTTGCAAGTCTCGGGTCAATATGCTGTCCGCCAGCCACTTTATCCTGTCCTTACTAATCTTGAAGATGATTTTTATTTATTAGATCGTTCTCCGCCCCCTTATGTTGGCGCTTCCGTCCCGAGATCACAGGAGTCTGGATTGGTTTCGGATAAGGTAGACACGCGGTCTATGTTGTCAGTCGAGTGTATGAGTGAGCTTCGGAAAATTTCTCTTCGTGCACTTAAGGGCAAGTTATCCCTTGCTGAATTGTTGGACTCTTTGGAAAAGTGGCGGGATAGAGAGAAGTTGTATTTTCTTGAAACCTTTTCTGATGAAGTGATTACTGCCTTTCGGAAATATTCAGAAGTTTTTGAGCCTGAGGATGTAGTATTAGATGCTAAAGCATTGCGTAACGGTGTTTTTTCTCCCTCTAAGGCATCTGATGCGGTCCGGCGACTGTTTGCATTGCGGGACGCGGCGAGTGACCTTAAAGAGAGAGCGCGCCTAAAGGCAGGGGAGCAGGAGCAGTCGGATCCACGTATCAGCGATGACCAACCATCTACCTCCCACTCAGATAAGAGCGAACTAGTGCATGCTAAACCGATGCGAGAGGCGGCACCTTTGTATGTTCCTCCTAAAGGAGCGGGAACTAGTTCAGATACTACTTCCGCCGATGCCAAGGGATATTTTGTGTATAATTGGGTCTATACTCCCTGGCATAGGGCTGATGTTATGGCATTAAAGAATGCATTGCCTGACCCCCGCAAGAATCCAGCGGCCTTTTATGAAGAGGTCGAGGGGGCCTTGAATTCTTGTACCATGACTTTAGCAGATATAGACTTGTTTTTTGGGCTCATATTACCACCGGATATGTGGAGATCTGTGCGGAAGGTGGATGATGTTCCCGCTTTTAAGGCTAGGTGGTCCGAGATTGAGGATGAGGATAAGGAGAGAAAACCCGCGCAAAAACCACCGCGGATTATTTTAGATCTTCCTGCTGCTATTTTGACTAAGCTGAAAACGATTATTCCCCCTAAAAAGATTGACTGGAATATGTTAGCATCGTGTAAACAGAAGGTTGATGAATCAGTCTCAGATTTCTTTACGTGCTTTGAGGAGACATTTCATGATTTCAGTCGTCAGTCACTTACGGATGATACGGGTCGCCATCTTTTTGTGGATAAATATGTGGCGAACTTATTACCGGGAATAGCAGCTCGTTTAAAAGCGAGTGAAAGTTCTTGGTCCACTTCGTCTCCGGCATCCCTCCTGACTATGGTTCAGTATTATGAGCGTCAGGAGCAAGAAGCGAAGGGGCAGGAGGAGAAGAAATCGAAAGATTTGAAAACAAAGGTGATGTTAGCGCAAGTGTATGGTCCGCCTCGTCGGGGTGTCGATAGAGGTAGGGGAGGATTCTATGGTCCCCCTTCGGGTCGGTCAGATGTAAATAGAAATCAATGTGCGTATTGTAAACAGTCGGGTGATTGGGCCAGAGATTGTCCGGTGTTGTATGCATCTCGTCCGGGACGTGGTCAGGGACCACCGAGAGGTAGAGGGGGCTTTTCGAATTATAGAGGGAACTCTAATGATCGTACTCGATTTGAGCCTAGCGTACAGCAACGGGATAGGCCTAATGTGTTTGATAGGCAACATCAGTATCAAATGTCTGGGAACGACCGTTCTGGGTATCATGACTCACAGCATGCATAGGATTGCGTTGGATGGGGGTTAGAATCAGTTGAAGTGCCGGTTGATCAAAAGCGTCCTTATGTTTCAGCAAATGTTTTGGATTCTACTGATCGGTTCCTAGTTGATACAGGAGCTACCCGCAGTGCGCTGTCCAAGCAATTGGTTCCGAGGGCTCCCCCATCTGGCTTAATGGTTACATCGGTAGGGTTTGATGGTACACTCTCTCTAAGCCCTCTTTCCCGACCCCTTGCATTCCATGTTGCTCCCTTTTCTGCACCCGGTCCATTTCTGCTTGCCCCGAACACGCCTGACAACATTATGGGTCTTGATATGCTCAAGCATTTCAGAGCTACGATCCGCTGTTCCCCCGCTGGAGTACGGGTGATTTTAAACGATAATCACCCGATGACAGACCGGATGTGTGTGGTTGCGGAGGATACTGCATTAGCTTCCCTCCCTCGTTCTTTGTGGGCCACTTCGGATACTGATGTGGGACAGATGGTGATTCCGCCTGTCCACATTAGTGTCCAGGAGGGTGCGGTGTTACCACGCCTCCCTCAGTATCGTATTTCCCAGGAGGGGGAGGAGGCACTCATACAGATTGTGCAGGATTTGATTAAGGTGGGAGTAGTGGAAGAAGTTCCCTATAATGTTTGCAACAGCCCTATCTTACCCATTTTGAAGAAAGATACGGATACTAGGGTTTATCGGTTTATCATTGATTTAAGGGAAGTGAACAAGATTGTGATACCTCAGTATCCAGTGGTTTCTGACATCACGACGTTACTCACTTTGGTCCCGCCAACGGCGACCACGTTTTCAGTTATTGATTTGAAAAATGCCTTCTTTTCGATCCCTATTCACCCTGATAGCCGATACCTTTTCGGTTTTACTCTGAATAATAGGTCTTATAGATTTTGTAGAGTCCCCCAGGGCTATACGGAAAGCCCTAGCATTTACAGTCAAGCATTGAAACGGCAATTGGATTCCTTTGTTCTGCCCGAGGGTGTCGCCCTTATACAATATGTCGATGACATCTTGTTGGCGGCTGACACTCCTGAGCAGTGTGAGAAGAGTACTTTATCCTTGCTTTCCTTTTTGGCATCTCACAATCACAAAGTGTCAAAGAAGAAATTGCAATTCTGTAGACCAAAGGTGACTTATTTGGGTCACCTTTTGTCTAAGGAGGGGCGTGCACTCACACCAGATCGTATTGAAGCAATTTTGGACACGCCAGTGCCTTCCACACAGAAGGACGTGCGTGCATTTTTGGGTCTTGCTTCTTTTTGTAGGCAATGGATATTGGGGTTTTCACACAAAGCTAAGCCATTGTTAGCACTTTTGACAAAAGACACACCAATTCCTCTTCCCTGGTCAAATGAGTGTGAAATTGCCTTTCAGCAATTACGACAAGCCCTTTGTTCAGCACCAGTGTTAGGGACCCCTGATTATACGAAGCTCTTTTCACTGTATGTGCATGAGAATGATGGATGTGCATTATCAGTTTTAGTACAGATGCACGGCGACAAGCAGCGCCTTTGTGCATATTTTTCGGCCGTACTTGATCCTGTTGCCCGAGCATTGCCTGGTTGTTTTCGCTCGGTTGCGGCGACAGCTGTGTCAATACGCCAAAGCGAGGGAATTGTGTTATCCCATAAGCTGTTGGTATTAGTTCCCCATGCTGTTGATGCCCTGCTTAATCAGACAAAGACGCAGCATTTGACCAGTGCCCGTTTAACGGGATATGAGTTGACGCTTTTGGCTCCTCATATTACGTTAAAGAGGTGTGCAACGTTAAATCCAGCCACATTGTTGCCGTTCCCGGAAACTCAGTCTGAAGCACGAAAAGCACATGATTGTATTCTTGTGACAGAGGAACAGACAAAGGGTCGTATTGATCTCCAGGATACGCCCTTTACAGATGTAGATGGAGAACTGTGGGTGGACGGATCATGCCTGAAGCTACCAGATGGTACGACTTCAGCAGCGTATACAATTACCACATTACAAACAATAGTGGAGACTGCACGCATACCGCAGAAATCAGCTCAAGCAGCGGAACTGATAGCATTAACACGAGCATGTGAGCTCAGTACAGGATTGTGTGTGAATGTTTATACAGATAGCCGCTATGCCTTCGGAGTAGCGCACGATTTCGGCCTACTCTGGAAGGAGAGAGGCTTTCTAACGTCCCATGGAGCACAGATAATGTATGGGGAGTTAGTTCACAACCTTTTGACTGCATTAACATATCCAAAGAAGATTGCTATAATTAAATGTAGTGCCCATAAGAAAGTGGTTGATAAAGTTGGAGAAGGGAATGCTCTGGCAGACCGGGTGGCACGAGAGACTGCGATGCAGCCTGGTGCTACTGCAATGTATGTTGTGAAGTCACAGGCAGAAAGATGGCACGATGCTAGGAGAGAAGTGTTGGAAATACAGAGGACCGCTTCTGATAAAGAACGGGAGCAATGGTCCAATGATGGAAAATTAGATGACGAAGGGTGTTGGAGAAATAAGCAGATGGATAAATGGAAGTTACCCACAGCCTTCGTACAACCTATGGTTCAGATGGCACATGGACTAGCGCATGTCGGAGCTTCCGCAATTGTTAAATTACTCACACGAGTTTGGGAGCATCCGGAGATCGCTAGTACGGCAAAGAGGGTAGTGCAGACTTGCATGATTTGCCTGAGGTATAACCCAGGAAAGGGTACACGAACTCCAGCAGGAGGATTTGCAACACCTACTGCACCCTTTGAGGTTTTGCAGATGGATTACATTCAGCTTGAGCGCTGTAACAATCTGAAGTATGTTCTAGTAGTGGTTTGTGCCTTCAGCAAATGGGTTGAGGCATACCCTACGAAAGACAATACTGCAATGACTACAGCCAAGATGCTATTGAAGGAGTTCTTCCCTCGATACGGTGTTTGCAGATTGTTATGGAGTGATAACGGACCTCATTTTATAGCAGACGTTATAAAGTATATCCTGAAGGGTCTAGGCATTACCCAGAAGTTCCATGCAGTATTTCACCCTCAGTCTGCGGGATTGGTAGAGAAGTATAACGGTACTCTGAAGCTTAAGATCGCTAAGATCCAAGCTTCGACTTCTTTGACTTGGCCAGACGCTTTACCGCTGGCATTATTGTCAATTAGATCGATACCGCATTCTCGGACCGGTCTCACACCTTATGAGATCGTCTTTGGACGCCCAATGAATATTTGGGGTCCACCAAAACCTAAGTCACTGCATGATGTACCTTGTGTAATGATGAATGATTATCTGGCACAGTTAACGGATAATTTGGTTTCTATTCATCAACAGGTTCGAGAAGCGCTCCCTGATCGGTCCACAGGTGAGGGTCATAATCTCCGACCTGGGGACCAGGTGATGCTGAAGGTTTTCGAAAGGACGAACAGTCTGGAGCCGAGATGGGTTGGTCCTGAGCAAGTCTTGCTCGCAACGAGGACAGCTGTGCGGGTTTCTAATCGGAAGAACTGGATCCACTCCTTGCACTGTCGTAAAGTGCCGCCTGGATTGGTGGAGCCTGCTGTGTTGACCGACCATCGAGAAATCCTGACTGCGGAGAAAGGCCGTGCTGTGGAACCGAGCGACACTGAGGAGCTCTTCCCGAACCAAACGATTTCTGGAGGAGGAAGATATCACCTCCGACCAAGAAAGTGATTGCTGTATCCAAAGTTGTCAGAACGGCCCTTAGGTTAGTGAAACGGAGAGCCAATGTGGCAAGGGGGGGGATCAGCCCTGCATTAGTGTAGCGACACCCGTCTTGGCCCGCTGGTGAAGAAATCAACGGCTGCCTAAGGGGAAGAGTTCTGACAACCTTTTTAGTTTCAGGAAGATATTGACTTCTTACTACAAGATGGAGAAGAAGAAGATTCTTTGTGCGACAAGCTTTATTATCATTGTGGCTATTGTTGGTATAACCACATGGTTTGTTGAGGATGTGACTCCTGCCCGTGAGTTGCTTGTTTTGACCACCCCAGTGCCTGAGGAACACTACTTTTATACCCTTCCGTATCAAGAATTGAAGCATCGTCAGTCTTATTTGAATAACACTTTCATCCAGATGTTGCATCACACCCATGTTGCTACTAATGCTACGAACTGTTGGATATGTGGTATGATGCCAGCTCATCAGAAGAAAGGAGGAACGCCATTCATACCTCTTCCCTTTTCTCATAATGGCTCTTGTAGAGCATGGTACACTTTGCTTTTTGCCACACGGAAGCCTACAGTGGGACGATTACTCTTTAGACTTAATAAGGAATGTCATCAAGAAAAAGATGGTTATCCACAAGCGAATGGGACAATATGGGAATGGGAGGAATATCGACCAGACAATGAATCGATCCCCTACATTTTTACAAACACTAGAGACACTGTAGGGAGAGAACGGTTTGTGATTCAAGTGGCACAAGCTCAAGCGGACCTGTGTGTCCAGAGTGTGGGTTATATTCCTGTTGGTGTTAGTGACTGTATCATTATCCTGAACATTGACGGGTTGAATAATAGTACTTTCTTAGCTTCCCATAACGCATACTTCGTATGTGGGAATAAGGGTTATTATCGTTTGCCAGCCGGTTGGTCCGGAGTATGCTATGTAGCATTCCTATTACCTCCTGTATTTTTGGCACCTGCATCTTATCATAAAGATTTGAAGTTGTTGAACAATGTGACTGTAAATAGGTATAAACGTACTCTATCTATTGATGATGTTGACCAAACTGATACTAGTTTGCAGCAGTATATTGATTTTAATTTAGGATTGTTTTTCTTTGTTGAAGCTGCCCTAAATAGTAGGAAAGTTCGAAGATTAACAAGAGTTGTAGAGGCTGTGACAAATCCAACCGCTGCTGCTCTTGGGAATCTTACGGAAGAATTACAAATTACCAGAATTGTTGCATTACAGAATCGTATGGTATTAGATGTTATGTTAGCTGACCGAGGTGGAGCATGTAAAATTATCGGAAGTAGTTGTTGTGTGTTTATTCCTGACCATACGCCATCAGTTTATAATGCTATCAATAAACTACATAAAATTGCAGCTGAAATCCATACAGAAAATGGCACTTGGACGTTGTCTGGATGGTTTTGGGCAATGATCACCACATGGGGGTGGAAGGTTTTGACTGGTCTTTGTATTATTGTAGCAATTCTGTTTTCTTGTTGCATTTGTGTCCAATGTGGTCCTTTACTTTGTTCCCTATGTGTGTCATTCTGTATTCCTGATAAGAAAGCTATTGCCAATGTCACCTATCAGAAACATTTAACTAAAGAGGTAGAAGAGATGATGAAAATTGACATATATGATGATTATCCTAATAAGCTGAATGTCTTCAGTAAATGCTGAAAGGGTCGTCTGTTGAAAACTAAAACAGCGATATGATTAAGCATTCACTAAAGACATGAATTCTTTCCAGTTAAAACATGTTTCTTGTCTTATGTTGACTAATATCCGGACTCCATTTTGTATTGTTGTGTCTCCACGTGCTCAGCACGAGAAGAGTCCTACCTTTTCGCTAGTTGCTCTTTATTTGCCTAGTAACAGTCTATAAATAGCTCCTTTGTCCGTCTGGCGCATGCCCAGACTTGACCACATCTGTTATCAGTTAGTCCTTGCTTGACCATGTTTTCGCGGGCTTAAGGAGTGTGTTAACTCTGCCCACATATTGGTTCTGTATCGAAAATGACCATTAAAGGTAATGAACTCTGCTTCATGCTGTATCCACCCACTTATGAGCCCCTCTGTTGTGTATAAAAGGGGACTGTGTATGCAAGTTCTGTGTGCTACTCTATGCAATACTGAAGAGTGTTGTATAGGTTGTAGGACCACCCTTAAGGATTAATAAACTCTGTCTTTGTACTTTGCAGTTTCCGTGCCAACTTCCTTCTAGCTTCTTGTTACAGGAGAGCGAACCCTTGTACTCTGCGGGCCTAGCTGGGGCCTGTATTCATCATGGCAAGTATGGGCATGGCCTTGCGGTACTCCTCCCCCTACCATGCAGAGGGAAATTTGGTGGTGGAGAGGCCTGAAGTAATCCTTAACAGCAAGGGTATTAGGTGCAGGTGGTACTTGGGTCAATCACCTATACGGGGTCCAGAAGGCACTGATTAATATGCTAAAACAATCCTTGGGAGGACATACCCCCTATGAGATTCTGTTTGGGACAAGAATGTGGGTACCTGACCTCGATTGTGCCAGCACAGTGGCGGATACAAAACCATTTGAATTGAATGATCGTTTGGCTGTTTTACAAGAACTCAATGAATTCCGGGCATTACAAAGCAACGTCCAAGTAAAACGCACGGCCACTGGTGAAGTGAAAATGTTTCCGGCAAGACCTGTCTGGGTCCCAAAGGTTTGGGACCTGGTCAGAGAAAGTTTGTGGACAAGAAGGAGTTTGGGCCATCCTATAGAACACCTGTACCTGTCCTGGTGGTTCAAGGAACAAGAACAGTACTTCTCCTGCTGGTAAAAAAGAAAAAAGATGGTCTCCATTGATCTGATCAAACCACACTATGTGGCTGATTCTCAACAGCAGACCGCATGGAGTCCTGAGTCGCTGTCGATCTCCTCTCGCTACTATACAGGAAGTTGAGATGGAAAGACTAACGTTCCAAGACTTCTCTGCACAAGATGCCGGAGTAGCCTATAACGGAGTACAAATTACACCTGTTGAAATTGAACAATATCCAAATGAAACGCGAATTGCAATTCGGCCCAAAAATGAACTTTAAATCAATGTGTCTTCACAAGAAGCAACTGCCAGTTCTACAAACACTTCTAAGCTCCTCAAGATAGATCGAACTGCATCTGGCTACTTCATCAACTTCAATGACTTTTCTTTAGATCCAAGTGAACCTGAGCAAACACCACCCATTTCCAAGAAACAACAATTTTGACAATTCTATTTCTGTCTGAAAAAGACTTACTTTGTGCCCCCTTGGCTACATCTTTGTCTTGCATTAGGGATCATGTTCCTGTTAATTTGGATTGGGATAGTAAGTCTTTTTCCTACTACTAAATGGACATTACCTCCCACAACGCTCTGCAGTGCAACCTGTGAACTTGGTCCTGAAACCACATATATCATCACACCGAGAACAAAGAGACTTGTGCCTAGTGAACATTTCAGCAGTTCCAGTACCGGATAGTATAGTTTGGGATAGGGTTTCATTTGATGTATTTTGGTCCTACTGAACATTTTGAAATTCCACACGTATTTAACATTTTAATAAATGATTTCATTACCCCGAGTACACTCTCTGATGATTGGGACATTGAGACTGTAAATACTATGCTCTTAGATTTAGAACAATCTGCTGCATTTTCTTACAGGGAATTGTATGAAGATATACCTAACTTCGACAGAATGTATTGTTACCAGCACTATTGTCATCACTTTTTGTACAGAGCTAGTGTTCTGCACACTGTAAATACTTACCATCAATGGGAACATTGCCCGACACCACCGAAAGGTAGACCCAATGTCATATTACTATAAACTAGTTCAGACTAATGCAACTGCGAAGAAAATGATGCTGACAAACACCAAGCTCGCACCTTTTATCTCCCAACTGTCTGTACAAGGTTTCGACTATTGAAGGGACACGATAGATACAAAATCCATCTGGGGGATGAAAAATTGGCAGGTTCAGGGAACAGAGTCTTTATTTAGAGCTTGTCTCATACCATTACAGATGTTTTTCCTGAACAGAACAGTGCAACAAAATACCTGGTACGGGTTTACAAAAATTAAAGACCTGAAAACACCATACATCCCTTTACCCATACCTATTGTAGGTATATCAAATGACACACTGATTAGTGAGGAGGTACTGGGTATAATGATACAGAATGGTATATACAATTCATCAGCTCCCGATTGGAAGGGATGGTTGGTTTGAGCTACGACACAAATAGGTATCACGCAAGATTCAAGGGTACCACCAGAGGGTTTAGTATCCACAGGCCTGACCCACGCTATGTACACACAGACGACCCAAGGGTAGTGATTTCCTATAGTGTTGGGAAGTTGTGCCTAGAATGGCTAAAAACCTCAACACTACAACAGGTGAAACAGCACTTGTCCCTTCTGACAACCTGGATCTTAGGGATTTCTCGTTAGGTCCCAAGAAACCGCGTAAGAAACGCTTCTTGAATGCCATCTACAATGAACTGTGGAAAGTCTCCCAACAGGATGCTGCTGACAGATAACACAAAATCGATAAGATTAACCTAGAAAAGGCCCCCGTTGTGGTAGACAATAGTATGACTACACTTTCTTCACGTATTTATTCACTGGGCAACATTGTGTCCTTGGCAATCGACATATGGAACACGATTTGTCTGTTCTACAACATGGGCAATCTCAATTGCGCTCCATTATGCTTTTAAGCTGGACGCTACAATCATTGCGTTCAGGCCACGTACCATGGCGATACATTAACAGCACAAGTTTGTTCTCGGTTTACAATCTGACCGACAGACAGTTGACTATGGCATGCAGAGACTCCAAGTAAACCATGCTGCTCATTGAATTAGAGAAGTTACCTTTCACAGTAGCTGAGTCACTGTCTACTGAATGGCTAATTCATGACTATATCATGGCTATATCACACTGCTAATCACGACATTTCAGTTCCAATACTGCCCTAGATACATCTAAGTGGGCAGGTATGAAGCATTAGGTGAAGGGTACATACAGGAAATCTGGGATTACCGTATAGATATAGGTGCAGAAATAAGAACACTGAAGGTTTCTTAAGTGGTACTGACTGCGGGAAGGCTTTAAGTGGGTCTTTAGTGTGCAAAGAACTGTCGCTTCATGGAATGTGTGATGTGTCAAAAGCGTACTTATCTTGCTACTTGATGGGCTCCCCTAGCTGCCATGATTCATCCGTTTTTTTAATTACTTCCAAATAGAAGTTATTTAGTGCTGAATGATCAAGGCTGTTGTGGAATGGCGCCAGGCATCGCATATATAGTCACAGTAAACTTCAGGGTTGTTTGCTGTAAGCAAGTATTGTTTTCCCCAGCTCGCACAGTTAGGGAGGCACCACTGTGGCCTTCATTGCATGTTTCCAGTATAAGGTTTGATTTGCTGAGCCGACCAAAAGCCATGTTGTTTCAACAAAATGTGGCCTTAACATCAGCCCAAGAGACTTTTGATCTCTAGATTGCAAGGTCTTCAGCAGAGATGCAGGCCCTGGTCTGTACGAACTTCCCGATCCATTTCGGAGAAATGGTTCATCGTATCTTTAACATGTCTGATACGAGTGGGATTATACACTTATTTAAATGACTTGAATCAGGTCTCTTAACCACCTTTCAGACCATCTTCGGACTAATTCCAGCCTTCATACACTCCGTACTTGGAAGCGTTTTTGGAGGGCTTCCTTTGGTCCTGCTTTTGGTAGTGGGCATCCTGATTTTAATACCCTTGCTTCACAATGGATGTCGCAATCCCTCAAGAAATGGAGAGAACACTGCTGGAAAGACGTTGTCGTGAGCGCATGGTGTTCTACCTGAGGGCGCCTTGGCTTCAAGAGCTGAGTGAGCACTGGTTCCTGTCTTTAAGACCGGTCTGGCTAGATTGTGTTCTCCCTGTGTTCCGTTGCCTCTTCTATGTATTTGGCTGCGTGTTGGACCTGTGTCTGACACTTCCATTGGTTGTGCCGCCGTACATAGAAGCGCTACTGGTGCCTTTGCAGGCCCACGAGTGCAGTTGTCCCCAGCGTATTCCCATATTGATGACGGCATTCTTGGAGCCTCCACGGGATGCTTGTGACATGACACTGGAAGTTCTGGAGGGACTGCACCTGCTGATATGATGTTCAGAGATGAGTCTTTAGCGCAGGATTCTTTTTAAAAAAATATATATTTTATTGACAATATCATTTCCATAATTCATAATACAAGGAGAAAAGACCATCATTTTACCCCAATGTTAAAAAAAATAATCCCCACCCACCCCCTGCTACACATTTAAGCAAAGTAATTTCATAACAGTAGTACAGATCATCTTTCTTATTTGATTACACACAAGGGGGAGAATAAAAACCTCAGGACCGATATACATAAATAAAGACTTATCTAAAGTGCATTGAGCATAACTTTCTCAACTCCTTGATTCTATCCAATCAGTTAGCAGACCCCACCTCCTAAGACCCTTCCTTTTACAACAGATCCCCGTCCTTGAAAAGATTGCTTTTCCCAGATTACATGTTGCCAGCACCCGGGTTAACCATTGTTGAAGAACTGATGGGTTATTATCTAGCCATGCCGAAGCTATACATAGTCGTAAAATGGTCATGGCGATAAAAACCAATTCCCTGCCTTTGACAACCTTTCTCCATCTGATACTCCTAAAAGTATCACAGCAGGGGTCAGGGATACTTGAATATTTAATTTTGTGTTAAAAGATTTTGCAATCTGGATTTTAATAGATGTGAACGGCCAGACAGGTAGCAAAAATATGTACAATATCAGCCCCCCTTCGTTGACATTTGTGGCATTGTGAGCCTTTACAGCCCCCCCATTTAATAATCCTACTAGGTGTGTAGTAAAGATTAATGAAAAACTTACTTACCTTCGGTAACGATCTATCTGCAAGAAACAGTAGTACTGATAGATTCCTTACCTTAGAATGACCCCAAGGCGTCAGACTGGATCTGGAAAGTTTGCGTCGGCAGTACCCCTGCACGTCGGTAGGTGGCGTCGTGCAGCTCCGCGTCTGTCGTTGGCATTGTGGTCGCCAAGATGACGTCGCGGTTGCAACTTTAGACTCCGCCCACGTGTGGTGACGTCAGTTCTGTACACGACTTTCCGCGCCAGGAACGCAGAGCCATGCAAGATACTGACCACTGGTGCATTGAAACTAGGGCCCTGAAGAACAGGTTACTTGACTTTGGTAACGCTTTTACTGGTGGATACAGTATCTGCCTGTGGATTCCACACCTTATGAATATCCTCTGCGCCAGTATTCTGCGGAAATTTTTCCTAGCTCTCCACGCCGACGAGGTTGTCACAATACTATGGCTCCGCACACGGCTCCGCATGACGTCACTGGAGCCATAAGAGGGCCACGTCGGCGTGATGACGTCAGTTCCACCCATTTTTTACGTGCCTCCGAGGCGAATGGGGGGGACCGACCATATTAACCAATACCTCTTTTATGGTATAAAAGGGTGGACAACGGGGAGGCTGGGTCAGTGAGGAATCCACAGGCAGATACTGTATCCACCAGAAAAAGCGTTACCGAAGGTAAGTAACTTGTTCTTCTGATGGATACATCTGCCTGTGGATTCCTCACCTTATGAATAGAATCCCACAGCAGTCCAACCCCCGGAGGAGGGTGTCCACCCTTCTATACCAAAAAGTCCTGCAAAACAGAGCGCGCAAAATGGCCGTCCCTGCTCACCTCGGAATCTAAGCAGTAATGCTTCGCGAAAGTGTGGAGGGAGGCCCAAGTTGCGTCCTTACAGATGTCCAACACAGGAACACCTCTGGACAAGGCAGAAGTAGATGATTTAGCCCTGGTGGAATGAGCTCTAATGCCTTCAGGAGGCTCCTTACCAGCCAGAGCGTAGCAGATCTTGATGCACAAGATGATCCACCTGGATGGAGTGCACTTGTGCACCGCCTTGCCCTTCATGCGTCCAACGTAGCCCACAAAGAGCTGATTGTCCAATCGCAGGTCCTTCAATCTATCCAGATAGAAACTAACCGCCCTCTTAGGATCCAAGCGGTGAAGCCTCTCTTCCTCCTTGGAAGGGTGAGGGGGGTTAATAGAAAGTAGGGAGGGTAATGAACTGCCCTAGATGGAAGGGAGTTACCACCTTAGGCAGAAAAACAGTCCTGGTCCTGAGAACCATCCTTTCAGCATGAATAGTCAGAAACGGAGGCTTAGAACTCAAAGCCTGAAGCTCACTTACCCTCCTGCCTGAGGTGATAGCCACAAGGAAGACCGTTTTGAATGACAGCAGTCTTAAAGGACAACTATGCATAGGTTCAAATAGAGAACCCATTAAGAAAGTTAAAACTAGATATAAATCCCACTGGGGCATAATGAAGGAAGTAGGCGGGAACATATTAGGAAGGCCCTTAATAAACCTTAAAACAATCGGAGATTTAAAAAGAGACGGCTGATCAGGCAAACAAAGAAATGCCGATAAAGCCGACAAATAACCTTTAACAGTAGCCACAGCACAACCCTGCTGGGCCAAATGCAGCGAAAAACAAAGAACATCAGAAAGATGGGCTTTTAAGGGATCAATAGACCTCACTCTACACCATTTAACAAATATTGACTACATGTAGGAGTAAATGGACATGGTGGAGTGTCACCTGGCTGATAAAATAACATCCACCACGTCAGGCGGAAGAGAGAAAGAGTTCAGGTTGCCCTGTTCAATCTCCAGGCATGAAGGTGCACGCTCTGGAGGTGGAGGTGTAGAACCAGCCCCTTTGACTGCGAGAGGAGGTCTACCCTAAGAGGGAGACGGAACGGAGGGTGCAACGAGAGGTGAAGAAGGTCCGTGTACCACACCCTTCTTGGCCAATCCGGGGCGATCAAATTAACTTGGGCCCGGTCTTGGCAAATCTTCCTCAGAACCTGAGGAATCAAGGGTATGGGAGGAAACGCATAAAGGAGTTGTGAGCTCCAACTCAACTGAAACGCGTCCCCCAACGCCCCCTGCATCGGAAACTGGAGACTGCAGAATGACGGGCAGTGCGCGTTCTCGAGAGTGGCAAACAGATCCACCGAGGAGTCACCCCACGTACGGAAGATGTGTCGAATTACATCCGGATGAAGCCTCCACTCGTGATCGGCGGAGAACTGCCGACTGAGACTGTCCACACGCACGTTCAGCACCCCGGCCAGATGATTTGCCATCAAACAAATCTGATGGTCCCAAGCCCAGGACCAAGGCCACAACGCCTCCCTACAGAGACGGTACGACCCTACTCCTCCCTGCTTGTTGACGTACCACATCGCGGCAGTGTTGTCTGTCAGTACTTGAACCAACCGCAAAGGGAAGGGAGAAAGGCATTGAGCGCCAAACTTATTTCCCGCAATTCCAGAAGATTGATATGAAGCAATCTTTCCTCTGGAGACCAAAGACCTTTGATCTCCAGATCCCCCAGATAAGCACCCCACACTAGGGTAGAGGCATCTGTTATCACTGTGGCCACAGATGGAGGAAGATGAAAGAGCTTTCCTTGAGACAGATTGCCCTCCACGCTCAACCAAGACAGATCTGCTGCAGCTTCTCTGGAGATCCTGACTGACTCCCTGAGATCCCCGTTGTGCTGATACCACTGCCTGCGGAGACACCACTGGAAAGCCCTCATGTGCCAGCATGCATGGTTGACCAACAGAATGCAGGAGGCGAACAGACCGAGCAGGTGTAGGACCTTAAGAACTGGAACAACCACTCCATTGTGAAACAAAGGGATAATTTCCTGAATGTTGAGAATCCTTTGCGGAGGAGGAAAAGCTCGACACACAGTGGTATCCAGTACTGCCCCTATGAACAGGTTGCGCTGAGAGGGCACCAGGTGAGATTTGGGCACATTTATCAAAAAACCCAATCTGAGCCTGCAGATGACGGCGCACCATCTCTGGCGACTCTGCCTTCAGAAGTCAGTCGTCCAGGTAGGGGAAAGCCGGAATCCCCAACCTCCTGAGATGGGCAGCCACCACCGCCATCACCTTGGTGAAGATTTGCGGTGCAGTAGTAAGACCAAACGGAAGGACCGTAAACTGGTAATGTGGCTAACCAACCGTAAACCGGAGATACTTACTGTGCGACTTCAGGATTGGGATGTGAAAATACGCATCCTGTAAGTCGATGGACACCATCCAGTCTTCTTGTTGCAGTGCTTGAAGAACCTGCACTAGGGTGAGCATCTTGAACCTCTTCTGCTTGAGAAACAGATTCAAGATTCTGAGATCCAGGATGGGTCATAACCTGCCATCCTTCTTGGGAATCAGGAAATACTGGGAGTAGCACCCCTCTCCTGCTCCGGAACCACCTTTATCGCACCTTTTTGTAACGGGACAAGCACCTCCTTCTAAAGAAGTGGTAAATGATCCTCTGTGCAAAATCCTTGGCAAGGAGGGTAAGGAGGAGGGAATTCCCTGAAGGGAAGGGCGTACCCATTTTCTACCAGATCTAAAACCCAAAGGTCCGAAATGACCAATTTCCAATCCTGTAGAAAATGGGTAAGCCGGCCCCCCACAGGACCTGCATGATCCAGGATGGCAGATCTAGGGCTGCTTTCCTGCATTACCAGGAGGGGCTGGGGAGGTAGAGGAGGAGGAAGAAGAGGGCTGACGACCCGCTTCACGAAGGCGACCTCTGCCCTTACCCCTGTAGGACTTGTACAAGGGGTTTTGTTGCTGTTGCTGTGGCTGACGGGAACCACGAAAGGAAGACTTCCCAAAGTCGCAGTATTTTCTATAGCCATAACCCTTTGCCTGAGACTGTAAACCCAAGGATTACGCTGTGGCCTTACTGTCTTTGAACCTTTGCAAAGCAGAGTCCGCTTTTTCTCCAAAAAGCCTAAATCCGTCAAAAGGAAGATCGAGAAGGGCAGCTTGTACATCAGGAGAGAACCCAGAAGACCTTAGCCATGCCTGCCTTCTCGTAGCAATGGATGAGCCCATCACCCTGGCAGCCGAATCGGCCGTGTCCAGGCCAGACTGGATGACTTGGCAAGCCGCAGCCTGTGAGTCTGCCAGAACCTCACTGAAATTTCCCTGATCTTCCTCAGATAATTTTGAAAGAAGCCGTTTGGCAGAGTCCATAAGGGCATGAATGTATCTAGCCAACAAACAGGTAGCGTTGGTGGACTTCAAAGCCATACTCGCTGAAGAGAATACCTTCTTTGCAGATTGCTCAAGTTTCTTGGAATCCCTGTAAGCAGGAACCTGCAGAAAAGGCGCCCGTGGACTGCTTTGAACATGAAGCCTGCACCAACAAACTCCCAGGCGAAGGATGAGACGAAAGGAACACAGGATCCCCTTGAGCAGGCCTGTACCTTCTGGACACCAACCTTGAAACTGCAGGAGCAGAAAGAGGATTGGGCCACACCTCAAGGATTGGCTCTGTCAAGGCATCATTGAACGGCAAAAGTGGCTCAACCACAGAGGACGGAGAATGAAGCACCTCTGTGAGCAGATTAGGCTTATACTCAGCCATAGGGAGCTGCAGATCCAAGAGCTCCGCAGCCGTCCTTATCACAGTATGATAAGGTGCAACTTCCTTCGAGGGGGAAGATTTCTGAGAAGCAAAGTCCCACTCCGGAGAGGTGTCAAGTCCACTTGCCTCACACAGACCCTCGAACATATCCTCAGACTCATAAATTTCACCTTCCTCCATTTCTTTAGCCTGGTACTGTTCCTCTTCTAACAACCTCTGCGCTTCTCTCCTCGAGCTCATCTTCGGTTGCGGCATCGGCGGCACCACCCGTAGCGTCGATGGCTCCGGGAGTGGCGTCGAAGGAGGATCCGCAGCAGCAACAGGCGCCGAACGAATCAGAGAAGAAGGTTCGCCGGATGGAGCAGAGGACTGCACATACGGCGTTGACATCCTCAGAGCTGGAAAATTCCAGGACGGCGTCGATGGCATGAATGGCACGAAGGGGGCCTGACGATAATGGTGAGGCACACCCAAATTAAATGCCAGAGGATCCACGGGACACGAAGGTGCACCAGAAGGGTATGAGGCCCTGGTAAGCACACCATACATCGCACTTAAAAAATGCAAGGGATCCGAACCCAGTGCTGAAAATTGAGGATACTTAGCCGGTTCGAGATCCAATCGAGGCACCTCCGGAGTCGGAACCGCCGGGGCCACAGGCGGAGCCACAGGAGCTGAAGGAGCCTCAGCATCAGCCGGATCCGAGACGGAAAAAATCTCGGCGTCAGTGACTAAGCCGGAGTTCGCTTGTACGAAGGAGAATGGGTTGGAGTCACTTGAGGAGACACTTATGGTGAAGGAGTGACAGAGTCCTTAACACGACGTCGAGGAGCCAGAGAAGGTGACCTCGAAACCACAGGCTTCAGAGAACGGCGCCGAGATCCATGCCTCTTCTTCTTCTTGTGCTTCCTCTTCGAGTCATGTGAAGTCGAAGACCTCACCTCGACTTCAAACGTTTTTGACCCCTCTTTTCTTTTCTCACTTTAACCATGTACAGTTTGGCTTCCCGTTCCTTCAAGGCTTCCGGGTTCATCTTTCTGCATCAAGAAGAGCCCTCGACGTCGTGATCTGATGATATTGTAACAAACAACAGGAGCGTAAACCAATAAACCTTGTTGAGATTAGGGTAAGTGAGTAAAAAACAACAAAAGATCTCAACCGGTCTCATTCAGAGGCAATTATATATGCATGTCTATAACATTGCAAGCAAAGAAAAGGAAGACTCTCAAGCTGTAAAAGTTGTTTTAGCAAAAAACATCATGTATTAAATACGATTCATACAAAAAGAGAGGGTTAAGGATTTGAACCAATCATCAAAGGAAGAAAGTTACAGTTATATCAGCACTGCAAGCAGGATCAATTAGCATAAAACAACCCAAAATTGTACTTGGTGCTGGGAAGTGTACGTGACACAAAAAGATAGCGACACAGTGAAGTCAGCAAGGGGACGGCGCAAGGTGAAGTGAAGGTGAATATATACAATATAATACACTCAATGGTTCTAGTCTCAGTTTAAACCATGAAGTTGAATATGTTTCATTTTTCATAGAACCATATGACAAGGTAGTGCCATCAATTAAGCTGACAAGTCGACGGCGTTTCGATCCACGTGATTTAGGATCATCATCAGGACCGGGTTGTGAAATTCAGGTGGTGCTGTATAAAAAGAACCGGGAGGGGGAGGTTAAGATACAGAAAGGGAAAGCAATGGGACAGGCATAAACCAGAATGATTGAGCCAAGGGGAGTGAGAAGGAGGAGGCTGCTTAGGGATAAGTGATAAATTGAATTTAGGCAGATCAGAGAAAGTGTCAACACCCGGTGTCAGAGGAACACAGTTGGTGCATGTTTGAGAGGAGAGGGCGGGATATGCACTAGGCTGATATTTACCTGAAGGAAATTAACCGGTATAAATGAGCTCCTGGAAGCGTAATTGCAGGAATGAATCCAGACGGGGGGAATTCTAAAGGAAATGGAGGGGGGGTAAGCAAGGATGTACAAGGCAAGGAGGGAAAAAAGGAGACAATATAACTGAGGTCTACCTGAATCAATGCGTGTTCCAAGTGCGAGCGAAACGCAGAACTTTGGAAATTCTAAAATGAAGAAAACGAAGGGGGGGTTAAGGGGACCACTCGAATCCAAGGTCAGCATAAGGGAGGGGGGTAGAGGGAATGAAATTGCAAAGGACCTACCTATTGAATCGAAAGGGCGTCTGAATCAGCCGGAGTCTGAAGGAGTGAGGGAGACGAGCAAGGGGCTAGGTAATGACGTGAGGGGGCGTGCGCATGCAGGCAAGGGATAGGAAACACTGAAAAGGGACAAGGAAAGAACCATAGGAAAAGGAAAGAGGAGAATTCAATATACCACATTACGCTATAAACAATCGAACAGTGTTCTTAGTATTGAACTTGGAGTTACAAAAAGAACAATCCATGGAAACGGCTCATCGCCATACAAATTGTATAAAAAGGAGGAAAAAAGTAATAACAATAGCAATAGGCCACAATGACACCATGTGAACCCACATCATTAGGTTACATTCGTGAAAAAGAGGTGTAATAAGAGCATATACATTTTAAAGGGCACAAATGCATGAAATCAAATATAAGTATGGCCAAAAGAGCGGGAAGAGGAAGGAAGGAATGGAATGACATGAGTGGGAGGGGAGAAAAAGGGGGTAGAAGGGGATGTATTACAGACAGAATAATTACAGTCACGATAAGCAACAAATTGACCTGACAGCCAGTTAATAAATGATAAAGTTAACATAGGTCATCATAGTTCAAAACACTAAACAATCATATGAGTAGTAAAAGTCACTGTGAAGTGATGCAGAACATTGGGCACAGTAGTACATAAATGACCATTTGAATGGACACTGACATTTTCATGTACAAAAATTAAAGGGGAATAAAAATGGATAAAGGGACATTATTGAAAAAACCCATTAAATTATCATCAAAAGGGGCAGAAGGTGTAGGACATATTCAGAGCAGGATTTAAGTTTTTCAAACACACTTGCAAATGGATTAAAGTAAGATGGTACTATTCCATTCATCGATTGTATTTAGTCCTGAGTAAACCGAGTTTCAAATGGTCATCCACTTGCATTCACTTTTGTTTAATAGTGTTCTGATATTGCCACCACGACGGGGAAGTGTAGGCTGATCTATCACTTGCCAAACAAAGTCAGTCGCGCTGTGGTCTTTTTCAAGAAAATGAGTTACGAGGGGAGCAGTCTGTGTTTTGCAATGTATACGACTCTTATCTTGAATAATCCTTTGTTTGATCATCTGAGTCGTTTGGCCAATGTATATGAGGTTACATGGACACTTAATTGCATAGATCACATTCTGGGACCTACAGTTGGTAAAGGTTTTGAGTGTATAAGTTTTGTTAATACTTTTAAACTCCTTGGTATTTTGTGTCAGATCACAAACTGAACAATTTTGGCATTTGTAGTGTCCAATGGTCGGGGGAAGACCCCACGATGCAGTGAGGGTATTGGTCACATTCATTTTGGTAGGCCAAGTAATGGCGTGTACCAAGTGTGTGGCCAAATTCTTGCCCCGCTGATATGAGAACATGGGTGGTTCCTTAATAATGTCTAGATGTCTGAGTAAGGACCAATTTCGTTTGATGATTTTAGAAACCAAGTGGCTACATGGACTAAACTTAGAGACAAATGGAATTCTGGACATCGTTTTGGTGGGATGTGGAGTGAGTAGTGTTTCACGTGGACAATACCAAGCTCTTTTTCGAGCTCTATTCAATAGGCGTTTGGGATATCCTCTATCTATGAGTTTTTTTATTAAGACATCCGATTCGAAGAAATAATCCTTACGCCACTTACAGTTCCTGCGAATGCGTAAGAACTGTCCGTATGGAAGACCATCACGGAGTGCACGGGGAGGATAACTAGAATATTGAAGAAGAGTGTTGCGTTTGGTGGGCTTACGGTAAAGGCGGGTCCCAATCTTGCCATCCTCAGCATGAATAGTAACATCCAAAAAGGGGAGGTCATTGTTTTTTACCTCGCAGGTAAAATTAAGATGTTGTTGAGATTGATTTAACCACAACATGAATTGGTCGAGGTTCTCTGTTGTGCCTTTCCAAAAGACCAAAATATCGTCAATATAGCGACGCCAAAGGGAGATACAATTTAGAAATGGATTGTTGTTAGTGAGAATATGGGTTTTCTCCAAGTTATAAACATAGAGAATGGCAAAATTTGGAGCAAAACACGCGCCCATAGAAACGCCTTTAATTTGTAAATAGAAGGATAATAAAATAATTATTCTCCAAAGCTATTTGAAGAAGATCCATAACAAAATCTGTGGGGATCAGGGCGGGGCGTGGTCTGGTGTCAAGTAGATCTCTAATAACTTGAAGGCCCTCTGAATGAGGGATGTTCGTATAAAGGGACTCAATGTCCAACCCAGCCATAAGCTCGGAGTTATTATCAAAAGGTCTATCCTCAATGGTCAAAATAAGATCCATAGTATCCTTAATATAGGTGTCAGTCATGGGTACAAATTCTTTGAGAATGGCATCTATATATTTACCAAGAGGTTCCAATATAGAGCCACAACCTGATACGATTGGACGCCCAGGAGGGTTGTAACAATCTTTATGAATTTTCAGAAGTGTGTAAATGACAAGTGTTCGGGGAAATTTGTTATTGAGAAAGTTGAATTCTTTGGAAGAAATTATGTTAAGGGTTTTTGCTTTCCCTGTCGTCATTAGTATTTTGTCTCTAAGAGAAGGTAGGGGTCCTTGGTAAGAAGTTGATAGTGAGTCTTATTGGATAACTGTCTTTTTATCTCCTGATCATATTTCTCGTTATCCATCAATACTATACCCCCACCTTTATCCGCTGGTTTTATGGTAAGGTCAAGGTTATTGGCCAGATTTGTCAAAGCTTGTTTTACTGATAGAGATATGTTATATGGAACATACTCAAAACGTGTGCCTAAGTCAGTTATTTCTTGTAGAACTAAATGTTCAAAAGCTAGTACTTCCGCTGGCATGGAAGAAGATGGAGGGTTGAAGTTAGAGGGGGGATGGAAACGAGGTGGAGAAGAGGTAAAGTCGGATGGTTTCTTGGAGAAGAACTGTTTGAGTCTAATCCGTCGAAAAAAGGTTAGTAGGCTAGTAGGCTAGATTGTAGATCTAGAAAATTAGTACGTTCCGTGGGGACAAAACTGAGTCCTCTGCTGAGAATCCGGGTTTCATCATGGGTGAGAATATGGTTTGAAAGATTAAAGATCGGTATTGTAAGAGGGTCCAAGGGGGTTGGGTTAGTAGTATGAATGGTTTGAGTGTATTATATTGTATATATTCACCTTCACTTCACATTGCGCCGTCCCCTTGCTGACTTCACTTTGTCACTTGTGTCGCTGTCTTTTTGTGTCACGTACACTTCCCAGCACCAAGTACAATTTCGGGTTGTTTTATGCTAATTGATCCTGCTTGCAGTGCTGATATAACTGTAACTTTCTTCCTTTGATGATTGGTTAAAATCCTTAACCCTCTCTTTTTGTATGAATCGTATTTAATACATGATGTTTTTTGCTAAAACAACTTTTACAGCTTGAGAGTCTTCCTTTTCTTTGCTTGCAATGTTATAGACATGCATATATAATTGCCTCTGAATGAGACCGGTTGAGATCTTTTGTTGTTTGTGATCTGATGATAGACACCACAGACAGTCCTCATGGGGGTCAGTGATCGACATATGACCCCCGCACTCTTTACAGGGCTTGAAACCCTACTTCCTTGGAGCAGACATGGCAAAACCACAGAAGGAAATAAGCCAAAATACAAAGTATCTAGCAGAAAGTATGAAGAGTCCCAGAAAAACCGTTAGCGTCGACAGCGCAGAAAAAAGGGAACTGACGTCATCACGCTGACGTGGCCCTCTTATGGCTCCAGTGACGACATGCAGAGCAGCATGCGGAGCCATAGTATTGTGACAACCTCGTCGGCGTGGAGAGCTACAAAAGATTTCCGCAGAATGCTGGCGCAGGGGATATTCATAAGGTGAGGAATCCACAGGCAAATGTATCCATCAGAAAGGGATGACCTTAACCCTAGAAATCAGTTTGCAGAACGGGGAGGATGGGTGGGGTGGTAAGGAATCTATTACTACTAATGTTTCTTACAGATATATCGTTACCGAAGGTAAGTAACTTGTTCATCTAAAAGAAACACATAGTGATAGATTCCTTACCTTAGAATAGATACCCCAGCAATACCAATCCCGGTGGTGGGTCTGCGAACCAAGATCACACCAGGAAGTCCCAGAGAACAGAACAGCCAAAGAAGCCGTCTCTCCTGACTTGGCTTTCCAGGCAATAATGCTTAGTAAACGTGTGCATCGAGGCCCACGTGGCTGCCTGACAGATGTCTTGCAGGGGGACACCACGTCCCAATGCAGTAGTGGCTGCAGCCGCTCTAGTGGAATTAGAACGCAGCCCCACCGGAGGCTCTTTTTTAGCCAAAGAGTAACAGGCTTTGATACACATGACGACCCAGTAGGAGATAGTCCTCTTGTGTACCGCTTGACCTTTCTTGGTGCCAACGTAGCCAGCAAAGAGTTGTTCATCCACCCGGAACTGTTGTGTGCGGTTGAGGTAAAATGAGAGCGCACGTTTCAGGTCCAAATGGTGGAGCCTCTCATCCTCTCTGGAAGGAGGCGGAAAGAAGGTGGGCAAGGTAATGGTCTGCCCAATGTGAAAGGCCGGAACAACTTTTGGCAAAAGGAAGGGCGGGGCCTGAGCACAATCTTGTCCAGATGGACCGACAGAAAAGGAGGTTTACAAGAAAGAGCCTTGAGCTCACTCACTCGCCTAGCGGAGGTGATGGCAACCAGGAAGGCAGTCTTCAAGGTCAAGAGACGAAGAGAACAGTTGTGAAGGGGCTCGAAAGGAGCACACATAAGATAAGTAAGAACCAGATTCAAGTCCCACTGTGGTATCACAAATGGAATAGGAGGGAAAAGGTATGTAATGCCTTTGAGAAATCTATTTACAAGCGGGGACTTGAAAAGAGAGGGCTGATCAGGGAGCCTGAGAAAGGTCAATATGGCAGAAAGATAACCTTTGATAGTGCCCAGAGCAGAGCCCTGCCGGGCCAAAGAAAGAAGGAACAAAAGGACCTCAAAGAGGGGCAGAAAGAGGATCCACAGCCTTTGCTGTGCACCATGCCACAAACTTGTTCCACCTGCAGGCGTATACCACTTTAGTGGAGGGACGCCTGGCTGCCAGAATGACATCACAAACTTCAGGAGGCAAGTCGAAAGAAATCAACTGCCGCCGCTCAATCTCCTCGCAAAGAGGTGGAGGCTGTACAGGTTCGGGTGGAGGACCGTCCCCTGCTGATGTGACAGAAGATCCTCCCGAAGAGGCAGTTGGATCGGGGGATTGATGCTCATACTGAGTAACTCGGGATACCATACTCTTCAAGCCCATTCCGGGGCCACAAGGATGACTTGTGCCCGGTCGCGCCTGATCTTCTTCAGCACTCTGGGCAGAAGTGGTATAGGCGGAAAGGCGTACAACAGACCGCAACTCCACTCGCGACGAAAAGCGTCGCCGAGCGAGTGCCGCCTTGGAAATTCCAACGCGCCGAACTGATGACATTGCTCGTTCTCTTCGGTGGCGAATACATCTAACCAAGGCTATCCCCACTGCTGAAAGAGACCTTGCACCACCTCCGAGTGAAGACGCCATTCTTGATCCATCATGCAGCTACGGCTGAGTTCATCCGCCCTGGCATTCAGGGAACCTGCCAGGTGTCGAACCACCAGGGATATGCCCTGATGTTCCAGCCATGTCCAGAGGCGAAGGGCCTCTTGACATAGGGTCCACGACCCCACCCCGCCCTGTTGGTTGCAGTACCACATGGCAGTGGTGTTGTCCGTGAACACCTGCACTACTCTTCCATGGACAGAGGGAAGGAATGCTTTCAGTGCAAGACGAATCGCCCGGAGCTCCAGAAGGTTGATGTGAAGCCCGGACTCCGCCGGAGAGCAGAGGCCTCTGATCTCCGCATCTCTCATGGGGCCGCCCCATCCCAGAAGGGATGCGTCTGTCACCACAGTGTGGTCTGGTTGGGGAAGGGAGAGGGATCTGCCATTGACCCAATCCTGTTTGTGAGCCACCACTGCAGTTGTCGTGCAGTGCCCTCCAAGATCTGGACGCAATCAGACAGATTCCCCTTATGCTGAGCCCACTGGAACTTCAGGTCCCACTGCAGAGCCTGCATATGCCACCTGGCATGATCGACCAGCAGGATGCCATGAGGCCCAGCAGCCTCAAAGTCATTCTGACCGAAACCCGGGATAAAGGCTGAAAGATCGGAATCATAGCCTGAATATCCCAAACTTGTCGTTCGGGAGGATAGACCCGAAACCGTGTCATGTCCAGAACCGCTCTGATGAAGAGGAGCTTCTGAGAGGGAGTCAGGTGCACCTTTGGCATGTTGATAGAGAACCCCAGCGAATGCAGGTCGGCCGGCCGTAGTCTGGAGGTGGGAGACGACTGCCTGTCGTTGAGATAGGGAAGACTGAAACCCCTGATCTGCGCAGATGAGCTGCGACCACCGCCATCACTTTCATGAACACCCGAGGGGCGCTGGTAAGGTCAAAGGGCAGCACGGTAAATTGAAAATGCTCGTGGCCTACCGTGAACCGTAGGTAACGCCGGTGAGCCGGCAGGACGGGGATGTGAAAATAACGCTGCAATCCAGTCTTCCGGGTCGAGGGCAGACAAGACCTGAGCAAGCGTCAACATCTTGAATTTCTCCTTCCGGAGGAAGCGATTGACGTCCCGGAGGTCCAAGATAGGACGCAGGCCCTTGTCCTTTTTGGGGACCAGAAAGTAGTGGGAGTAACAACCAAGGCCTACTTCTGGGACAGGAACGCGCTCGATGGCTCCCTTGGCCAAGAGAGCTGTAACTTCCTTTTGGAGAAGGGCTAGATGATCCTCCGACATGCGGTGGTATCTCGGTGGCATGGCTGGAGGGGTGGTCTCGAAGGGGAGGAAGTAGTCCCTTCGGACTATTTGCAAAACCCACCTGTCAGACATGATGGTGCGCCAGTGGGGGAGGTGATGGCAAAATCTGCCGCCCACTGGCGTTTGATGGGCCTGAAAGATCAGACTAGGAGGGTTTGGAGGATGCTTCAGAGCGGGGGTTAGTGGACTGGCCTGCCCGCTGGCCCCCGGAACCACAACGGTTGTTCCCACGTCCCCACGAAGGCTGGGTAACTTGCTGCGGCCTGTGGCTCTGGGCGGGACGTAGCCGGGCACCCCTTCCGTAGCCACGAAAGGGGAGAAAAGCAGACTGCGCAGGGCGAGTGGAGAGGCCCAAGGGCTTGGCCGTAGCCCGTGAGTCCTTGAAACACTCTAGAGCGTTGTCTGCTTTGTCGCCAAAAAGGCGACGGCCATCAAAGGGCATGTCCATCAAGGTGTTCTGGATATCCCCTGAAAAGCCAGTGGACTTCATCCGAGCATAGCAACAAAGCGCTACCGACGTGGAAATAGTTCTTCCCAGAGAGCCGGCGGTGTCCAGTCCAAAACGTATTGTAAACTTTGCTGCATCCCTCCCGGCGGCAACAGCCTGGGAGAGCATTGCTCGGGCCTCCTCCGGCACTGAGGCAGCACCTGCGCCACCGTATCCCACACCAAGTGGGAATAACGGCCCAAGAGACATGCGGTGTTTACGGACCGCAGACCTGAGCTGTCGGAAGAGAAAATTTCTTACCAAGGTTGTCCAGCTTATTGGATTCCCTTTCCTGTGTAGCGGTAGGGAAGGCGCTTTTCGAAGTGGAGGTTTGGACTACCAAGCTCTCTGGGATAGGGTGTTGGGAGAGGAAAGTGGGGTTGCCCGGAGCCCGGGCGGTGGCGTCGGGCAATCATCCTGTCCACAGGAGCCCCCATGTTGGGCCTGGACCACGTGCCCAAAAGGAAGTCGGTGAGGGCCTCATTAAACGGCAGCAGGGGCTCCGAAGAGGTCGCAGTCGGTTGAAGCACCTCTGTCAGGAGGTTAATCCTGACCGCCACCGTAAGACGCTCGAGGTTGAGAGCCTCGGTTGCCCTACACAACAACACTGCGTATGACGCTCCCTCCTCCATAGCCACGGTAGGAGGAGACAACATGCCAAGGGCAGGGGAAGTGTCAAGACCACTGGCATTCCCCAGTTCCTCTCTCTAGTCCTGGTCAGAACCTAGCTGATCAGTTAAAGGGTCACCTGACCCCTCCCAGTCCTCCTCATTGTCTGGCTGCCACTCAGGTTGAAAAGAGGCTCCAGGAGTGAACAGGGGCACTAAAACCCCTCTCGCCGCCGATCCGGATCCAGGCCTGGATCCAAGGGGGGCCTGCGGCGCCAGTACCGGAGCCGCCGGCAGTGAAGAGCTAGGCCCCCCAACCGAGTCCGCTGGGCCCGAAGGCGCGCCGGCGGGGTCGGTCCGCCCAAAGATGGCATGCATCACCTCGTAGAACGTACGAAGCGGGGCAGCAGTCGCTCCGGGTCCCGCAAAGTGAGGGAAATTTGGAGTCGACTCTCTGGGCTCCGCGTGCGGAGCCGTGTGTAGGGCACCACCCGCGTGCCTCGTCGGGTCGGCCGACCGACGAGGAGAAGTGAGAGTGACGATGCTTCTATGGCTTCTTCTTATGCTTCGACTTACCCGACCCCGAGTGTGAAGACTTCGAAGATTTGGAACTGGAATGGTGGTGGCTCCACGACCGGTCCCTCGACCTCCCTCACGACCGGGACCTTGAACGGTACAGAGCTGACTGCCGGTGCTCAAGCAGCTTTTGGGACCGCTCCCGCAAGACTTGGGGTTGTGGTCGCACTCCACGCAAAAAAGACACACGCGGTGCGGATCCGTCACTGACATCATGCGATGACAGGAACCGCTGGCCTTGAAACTGGGCATCCCTTGTGCACCTTTTTGAGTCGAAGACTCGAAAAAGAAGTCGACAAAAATCGAGAAAAAGTCAGTCAAAAAATGACTGGAGGGGGCGTGGCCAAGATGGCGGGGTGAGCGGACGCTTCCTCCCGTAGCTCCTCCGGCCCGGCCAAGCTTGAGCCCTTTTCTTATGCTTTTCTCCCCCCGCTGAGGCTCAGCGTGGAAGAGGAGCGTGGCGGAGCACCTGGTGCGCACGTTGTTGCCGTTTTGGTTCTGATCGCCTCGGGGGAAGCCCCCAAAAAGTCCGATCGAGCTCGAGGAGCGAAGGAGGGCCTGAGAGGCGGAGCGCATCGGAGTGCTGTCCGGGCGCCTCGGCTGGGCCTGGTGCTGAAAGTTGCGATCTGGAAGGAATCTGGCCCGTCGCTCGACGGAGGGTGAAGGAGCCCTGCGGGAGGGGACCCGACGGTGCGGAAGACTTCGGACGGGTGCTTTGGCACTCAGACCTGTGTCGGCGACACTTCGCACTGTGTAGGCCCCTGTCCCTTGGCCGAAGTACGGCGGACTCTCTGTTGGGGTCGGACCATCTGGGCCCCTGCGTGTGACAGACTGACACCGGCGGTGGAACCTATTTGATTGCTGTGCGTTTTGGGGGCCCCGGTGGTGTCGCCGGGCCTGGTCGCTCTGCCCTGCCTCGCCCTGCCGCCATCTTGTCCCCGTGGGATCAGTGGTGTTGGCCTTCACCGGAGCCCTTGCTGGTGGATGTATGTGACCGCCGCGGCTGCCGGGCTGACTTTTTGGGGGATGTGCTGACGAGGAGCCCCTCACTGTAGCTTCCATTCCTGTCTCGGATGGGCACCCGCGGCTGGCGGTGACCGGACTGGACCGCCATCTTGTCACCTGTGACGCAGCGACCCTGCTTGTGGGGGGACACCCACGTCGAGTGCTTGCCAGCAGCTGGGCATCCCTGGGGCGGCTGGACCAGGGCCCGACCGCAGTGCTTGCGATGTCTGGAAGAGGAGGCTCGAAGAAGGGGGACCGCACCCTGCCGGACATGCTTGGCAGGGCCCAGCAACTGAGGGACAGAACACAGCCTTCGCCGGGGACCTCCCGGGCCTCGGCGGACGTGACTGGGGGGGAGCCACCCGTCACGAGGACCTTTATGGAGGAACTGTTTAGCTCCCTCAGGGAGGACTTCCAGACACTGAAGCGGGAGGTGGCCAGCGAGGTCCGGGAAGTGCGCATGGAAGTGGAGGGCCTTGGCGAGCGCGTTGAAACGGTGGAGACGGAGGCCCAACGCCGGGAGGAGGAGATAGGCCATCTTCAACAGGACGTTCTCCGCCTCCGGGAGCAGTGTGTTGAGCTCCAGGCCCACTCTGAGGACCTTGAGAACAGATCACGGAGGAACAACATTCGAGTGCGTGGTGTGCCGACTGCAGATGAGGGGTCCGATCTGGGGAGCTACCTGCGGGACCTGTTCCGAGAGATCCTGGGGGAATCTGCAGACTTCCCCATTAGCATTGATAGGGCACATAGGGTTGGCAGGCAGCGCCAATCATCGGCACCTCCACCGGACATTCTGGCCTTCCTGCCCGATTTCCCGCTGAAGGAACGCATCATGACTGAGGCCCGCAGGAAACAGCCCCTGACTTTCCGGGAGCGGCCGGTGGCGCTTTACCAGGACCTCTCCGCCATCACGCTGCAGAAACGCAGGTCCTTCAGGATTGCCACTGACTTTTTGCGCGAGCACGAGACGCCGTACTCTTGGGGTCATCCCTTCCGCCTGATCTTCCGTTGGAACGGGGTGCTACACCAGCTACGCTCCTTGCAGGACAGTTGCGGAGTCCTGGGGCTTACGGCGGCGGAGGAGGAAGGAGCTACACCGTCGTGGAGGGCCTCGGAGAGACGGAGCCGGCGGAGGTCGGCGAGGCGACGATCAGCGGCCAGCGCAGGGCGTCCTGATTCCCCTACCATCAGGGCGGACATGGCCGACGCTTTGAGGGCGGCGGCCAGGGACTCGGCCGGCTCCACCGGCGTGGCCTTGACGGCCTAACACTCACTCCGGGGGGAGATGCCTTTAGCTTCTTTAACTGCTGGGTTCGGGGCGGGGGGGTCGGGGGGGAGCGGCTGGAGGTGAGTGGCTGGACGTCCACTTCGTTCCTTTCTACGGACTTGCCCGTTTTGGGGCTTGACTGGGACAATGGGGTGTTTGAGTTTGCGTTTGGCTAGTTGCCAGGGTTGTGTTTTGGGTGGGTATAGGGGTTGTTCTGGGGTTGGGAAGGTCCCGTCCGCCGTTGTCCATGCCCACGCTTGGTCTGTTATGGCTTGTCCTGCGCGGCTGCCCCGCGCGCCCCACCCGCTGATCCCCTGCCCATTGCACGGCGCTCCCGATCCCCGAGAGGAATGTCGGCCCTAAAGGTAGTGACCCTTAATGTTCAGGGTCTGAACAACCCCGTGAAGCGCAGAGCGATCTTATCTTTGCTGGAGGGGACGCAGGCGGACATTTGCCTTTTACAGGAGACCCACTTATTGTCCCGGGATTGCCATAGGCTGCGCTCTGCTAAGTTCCCTACCCAGTTCTTCTCCTCGGCAGCGAACAAGACGGCGGGGGTAGCCATTCTTCTAGTGAGCTCCTTTAGGGGGGAGGTTTTGTATAAGTGTGCTGAACAGAAGGGGAGGCTTCTTGCGTATCGCATGCGCTTAGGAGGCATAGCGTTTACGGTTGGCTCCGTTTATAGCCCAAACGACCACCAAGAGCGTTTCCTAGACTCCGTGTTGGTGGATGTCACTGCTTCCCCCGACCGCCACGTCATTCTGGGGGGAGACCTTAATATTGTCTTTGATTCTGTGATGGACAGATCGGCGCAGCGCTTCCCGCAGACGGGGGAACTGTCCCAGGCTGTGAAGGCCCGGATTGCGGAAATGGACTTACACGACCTTTGGCGCTCCATGCACCCCACGGATAGGGACTACTCTTACTTTTCACATGCACATCGAACCTACTCACGGCTGGACTACCTTCTGGTGAGTGGACCGATGCATGCCGCTGCCACGGCGGCGGACATCGTGGTCCTGACCTTGTCTGACCATTCACCAGTCACCGGCGTTTTCCAGTGGCCGGCGGCCTCCCCCTCTCGGGGGGTGTGGCGCCTCCGGGATACCCTTCTACACAAAAAGTCTGTAGTGCAGCGCATTGGGGAGGTCATACAGGACTACCTAAATCACATTAGCAACACCGACACTTCGCAGGCGACACAGTGGGCGGCATTGAAGGCAGTCCTCCGGGGGGAATTTATCTCTATCTCCGCAGCCGAAAATAGGGAGCGGCAACGGAAGAGGGACGAGCTGACCGTTCAGGTCTGGGAGCTTGAGCAGGTCCACCGCCGTACGGGGGCGCCAAGGGTGTGGAGGCAGTTGAAGGCTGCGAGGAAGCTCCTGTCGGCATTGGATCTTGATAGGGCGGAGTATGCCGCCTTGCGCTTGAAACACGCCTTCTACACTGGGGGGGTCAAATGTGGCAAGCTCCTAGCACACTGGCTCCGGGTCACGCAGCAGCGTGGCGTCGTGAGGGAACTGGTGGGCACGGACGGGGTGGTCGTCTCCGGGGACGCAGAGGTAGCGGAATCTTTCCGCGGCTTCTACGAGGTGCTGTATGCGGAGGAACCCTCCTCGCCACAGGACGCCGAAGGCTATTTGGAGTCGGTGACCCTTCCGGTGCTGGATCCGGCTTGGGCGGTCCACCTGGAGCGGGATATCCACGTTGAGGAGGTGATTTCCGCTATCGCGCGGCTGAAGCATGGTAAGGCCCCGGGCCCGGACGGGTACACGTCTTTGTTTTACAAGACTTTTTGCACGGCTGTGGCCCCTGTCCTTACTCGGCTATTTAATTCCTTTTCCGAACCGGGAGCCATCCCACCGGATCTCCTGAGGGCGACGGTCGCGGTAATTCCGAAATCTGGGAAGGACCGGGCCCTCTGCGGTTCGTATCGACCCATCTCGCTCTTAAATGTCGACCTCAAGTTGTATACAGGGATTCTAGCGTCCAGGCTGGGTCCACACCTCCCCGGATTGGTGGAGGCGGACCAGGCTGGCTTTGTACCCGGCAGACAGACGGTTGACAATACCAAGCGGGTGGCGCATGTTCTGGAGAAGGCCTCGCGGATCCCGGGGGAGCGGATGTTGCTGTCCGTCGACGCGGAGAAGGCCTTCGACAGAGTTCACTGGCCGTATCTCGAGCTGGTTCTCAAGAAATTGGGAATCGGGGATAAGTTCCGCACCATGGTATTCAACTGTTATAAGCATCCTTCAGCGTCGGTGCGGGTCAACGGATGTAGCTCCGGTGGATTTGCCATCGAACGCGGCACAAGGCAGGGCTGCCCCCTCTCGCCGCTCTTGTTTGCCCTCTACATGGAGCCGTTTGCTCAGAGGATTCGCGATAACCCGGAGGCGGTTGGGGTCCGGATGGGCCAGTATGTCCACACGGTCAGTCTCTACGCGGACGATGTCCTGCTGACCTTGGATGACCCTAGGAGGTCGCTGCCTGCTTGCCTCCAGGAACTAGACGCCTTTGCCTGTGTGGCCGGCTTCAAAATGAATATGAGCAAGTCGGTGGCGTTAGACGTGTCCCTGGCTGCGGACACCAGGAGGGACCTTCAGCGACTCTTCCCCATGCAGTGGTCCTCCTCCACGGTGCCATACCTGGGGATTCTGCTGGCGCCCACATTACCGGAGATGGTCACGGCTAACTATGCCTCCCTCAGCAGGAAGATCAAGGAGGAGCTTGGTCGCTGGAGCAAAGGCCTACTGTCCTGGCTGGGGTGAATCGCGGCGGTTAAGATGACGGTGTTGCCCCAGATACTGTATCTTTTCCGGGCCCTCCCTCTCCAGCCCCCGGTGGGCTGGATACGACAAATGCAGGCTGACATCTCCCGCTTTGTCTGGCAGGGCCGCAAGCCACGAATGAAGAGGGTCCTCTCCACGCTTGCTCCGGAGGCGGGGGGCCTCGGTATTCCGGATCTCCGTAAGTACTTTCAGGCGGCACAGCTGCGATATTTGGTGGAGTGGAGCAGGTGGGAGTCCGACAAACACTGGCTCTTTCAAGACCAGGCAGTGGCGGGCCGCACTTTACAAGAGGTTCCATTCTTGCGCCGCGCGCACCGCCCCCCTAACCTTTACGCTTCTTTTATTACGCGGGTCCCCCTGCGGGTGTGGGACGCAGTCTGTGAGGCTCGGGGCCTCACCACCTTCCCTTCGCCGTTCACACCCATAGCGGGCAACCCGGACTTCTCCCCAGGGATGGAGCCGGGAGTTTTCTCCCACTGGGTGCAGGCGGGCTGCAGGGCGCTCTTCCAGATCTATGGCCCGGAGGGAGTGATTCCGTTTCAGCAACTCCGCCAGGAGTTCGGCCTGACGGAGCTGGACAGATTGCGCTACATGCAGGTTCGGCATTGGGCCCTCCAGCCCCAGGTGCGTGACACCGCTGCTCGTCAAATTACACCGTATGAGAGGTGGCTGGCTACCCGGACCTCCGACGCTAAGCTAATTACCGATCTGTACAAGTACCTACAACCCCCGCCGTTTCACTATTACAACCCGGGGAGGGAGCGCTGGCACAGGGAATTGGGTAGGACACTCAGCCACAAGGAATGGGACAAAATTGCGTATCGGGCGCGGCACTCTGCATATCACACGGGCCTTACGGAGACCTTCACTAAGGTGTCCACTTATTGGTATTACACCCCGGAGCGACTGTATGAAATGCATAAATACACTGACAAGGGGTGCTGGCGGGGCTGCGGGCAGGAGGGTACCCTCTCACACATTCTTTGGGATTGCCCCGTGCTGACCGCTTACTGGAAGGAAGTTTTGGACGAGGTGGATAAGCACTTTGAGATAGAGCTGCCGCGCTTCCCGGCGTATGTCCTGCTGGGCCTCCCCAATGACCTAATGTACCCACTGAAGTCCCGCAGGGGCAGGCAGATCGCGATTGCGCTGGGGTCTGCGGTCCAGAACATCCTTATCCACTGGCGCACCAACACTGTCCCCTCCATCACGGGTTGGTTGCATAGGCTTTGGCATGTGCTGGGAATGGAGAAGTTGTCGCTCACGGTGGCGGGGGAAATAGACCAATTTGAAGAGCTGTGGCAACCCTTTCTAGCGCTGCTGTCCACCGAATTCCGGGAGCTCACCTGTCCGAGGTATCTTAGGCTTCTCAGGCTGACGCCGCCGGTGATCCCGGCGGACTAGATCACATGTGAGATAGAGGCCTCGGGGGGGGGGGGGCTTCTTGGTGAGGACTAATCTGACGCGGGACCATAGGACGGGGGGGGTGGGGTATTGTTTTTTCTTCCTTCCTTTCTTTACTGGGGGGATGGGGGATGGGGGGGGGGGTGGATTGTGCTTTGTCGAGTTGCTGCTGGTTTTCATTGCTCAGATTTGGGGTGTTGGATATGCACGCAGGGATTCCACAGTTTGCATTTCTAGCCTTTCATTTACTGTGCTTTTCCCCTGGCCCATCGAGCTATCCATCGCCAACCCTCTTGAGTGGCACCTTTTTTCTTTGATTGTATTAAATGTACCCTAACCTCCTACCCCCCTCCCCCATGGTTTGTTTTGTTTCAATAAAAACGTTTTTAAACATAAAAAATGACTGGAGGTACTGCTCTTCCCGGATCTGCGCTTGCTGGTGCGGAAAATGAAAGAACTGACGTCAGCGTGTTAGGGCGGTATCTAAGTAGCTGCTGCGACATCATTCCGGCGATCACGATGCCGACGACAGACGCGGAGCTGACGGATGCCACCTTCCTACACGCAGAGGTACTGCTGACGAAAAAACTTTCCGGATCCAGTCTGACGCCTGGGGGTAATTCTAAGCTAAGGAATCTATAACTAACGTGTTTCTTTCAGCTACAACTCCCAAAATTTGGTGAAGAAGAGCAGCAGGGTCTAGAGGGGAGTCCCTTATGGGAAGAGATCTCAACCGCTATCTTCTCTCTGGCTGCTGGGGTCAATGTATCCTGGCAGAATTCTACAGGGTATTTGAGCCTGAATTGAGGGACTGCCTAACCAGTCGATTAATACATATTTTTAACGGAAACCACCTCCCACCCTCGTGGTCGCAAGCAAAGATTGTGGTTTTCCTTAAAAAAACAAAAAATAGCAATTGAACTCGGGTCCTATAGACCGATTACTTTGAATAATGGGGACTCTAAAATATACTCAAAAGTTCTTGCCTCCCGATTGTCTCCAGTAATCAGCAATGTAGCAACCGGTCAGCGCAGGATTCTTGAAACAATTTGGCCTCTCCTGTGCTGGGAACTGCTTGACAACTTTTTACACATTTACTAAATTGAAGGTCAAAAGTGACTTTGTTTTATTTTATCTTCTCTGCTCGAACTGATCATAACGGCTTTGAAGGTGCTCAATGTAATATTACCAACCTATACAAGTTTAGAGGACCTTTTTGAACTCTTTTTAGGAAAAGAGTGACTTTACTTTTATGAAAACTTTATCAGGATTTTAAAGTGCTTTTAGTGCATTTTATTGTAAATTATTTTTATGATTTTTCAATAGGGTTAGCTTTATCATTACCAAGCTGACCTTGTTGACCTTTTGATGAGGAGTGGGTGTCATGTCCCTTAGGATGGTGGTCTCCTGACCTTTTACCTAGTAGCTTGCTCCTGTCTCTTGGACACCAGGCTCTCGGTACTCTATCATAATCCCTGTACCTGACGTACATAAACATGTCCTCCGGCATGGCAGAATTAGTCTGTCTTTTTTTCATCCTTGTCCAACTGCCAGCTGTGCATGATCGCACTTGTTTAGAAAAGCATTCTTTTTTTTTTGTCAGAAAAGAAAAGCATTCTTGATTGTTTTCAGAACATTTGACTGTTTTCAAAATATCCATGATTGTTTTCAAAACATATTGATTCTAGAAAAAACCCTGGAGTGACCACTTTAGGATAAAAGACCCTCACTCCCCCCTACAAATTAGAGGAGAATTCCTTCCAAGCTGAGACGGGTCCTGCATGCTGAATCTTCGGCACACAGCGTCTGACATCCCTTGCGGGCTGTTATCCTCGAACCAGAGATGGGGTGCTTCATTCCCAACCATCAGGTGAGGGGGCTGGTTCATCCCTAGGCTTTTCTTAGCTACAGATACACATAACTATACGCATATACACCTACACATCCAGGTTAGGCTAGGTACACTTAGGTGAATTACTTGGGGCGCGCATTTAGGAATATGCAAGTGCAACTGTTTTTATCTGAACTGCTTATGTTCAGCTTACTAGCACTATGGTAGAAATGTATCTACTATTTACTATATTGGTACTAGCAATCTCTTTTGTATGCTTATGTCTCCCGATTGTCGCAGCACATATGTTTTACACTAGGCTGTCGCTGGACCAACAAATACTTATTGAAATGTCCTAATCTCCATCCTGTGTATTTTCTGAGAGAAAGTAAGCACGAGTGTCTGAGTAAAACTGTTAGGTCATACTTGTAGATGCTCTCTTTTATGCCATGTATAAGTTAGCATTTGCAACCCCATTTTCTCTTTTAGGTGCCCTTTTGTATACTGTTCGAAACTAATCCCATCTGCTTCTGAGAAATGCCCTTTCTTAAGTTTTGTTTCTGTAATTAAGAACTGTTTGTGCCAGTGCATAGCTTTCTCCTCGTTAGAGAGTCTCTCCCACCTGTCTGGTAGTGTGATCGCAGCCCAGGGTGGAACGGCCTTGAACATTTTCTGAGCTGTGCAAGATACGAGAGTGGGGGCGTTTTTAGGTCTCGCGCCTAGCGTTGCAGTGCGCAGCACTGCTCGCGCAGCGCGAGACCTCTTGTACGGGCGTCAGAAACTACCCACACGCTCGTGTGTGTGGGTTTGCTTTCCCCGTCTTCCATTGGCTTTCGCATGCTTTTTTTTTTTTAACACGGCACACGATTGGGCAAAGGCGGGCGCATGTCCCGCCTTTGGTCCGCCCATTCCCACCAGTGGCCAGCACGCGCAGCAGCGCCCGTTCGCCTCGCTGCCGCGCTCCCTTCCCCCGCTCCTCTGTGGTGTGCGCGCAACACAACTTACGATTCGTTCTGCGTCAGTCTAGCCGCCAGCTTCCCAGGATCGCCCCGGATTTCCCTGCGCCTCCCGATGCCCACCTCTCCGCACCTCGTCCCCGCAGTTGCTCTCCCTGGTTTCTCTTTCCTCTGCAGTGGCGGCGGACTGCACCAGTGCACCACATACAGTTAACGGTGAGTACAACTGCACCCAGAAAGCCGGTGGGGGGGGGGGGGGGGGGGGGGAATGTTCGGAGTTAACGTCATCTGACCCTTTCATGTCATACATAGCGCTCCTGCCCATAATGCACATAGACAGCAGTGCTACCTCTTCCTCTCAAGATAGAGCTCCCACCACTTCAACCACAGGCAGGGTTCCCACCCCCTCAATCGCAGGCAGAGTTTCTGCCCCCTCAGCCACAGCTCGCAGCCCTTCAGCCACAAGCACAGTTCATGCCCCCTCACTCGCAGGCAGAGTTTCTGCCCCCTCAGCCACAGGCAGAGCTTGAGCCCCTTCATCCACAGGCAGAGCTTGAGCCCCTTCATCCACAGGCAGAGCTCCCGCCCCTCCAGCCACAGGCAGAGAAGCTGCCCATCAGCCACAGGCAGAGCGCCCGCCCCTTCAGCCACAGTTCCTGTTTCATTCAGCCACAGGCAGAGCTCCCGCTCCCGCAGCAGCAGGCTGCTAGCCTGCCCCTCAGCCACAGGCAAGAGCTCCTATCCCCTCAGCCATAGTTCCTGTTTATTTCAGCCACAGGCAGACCTCCTGCCCCCTCAGTCACATACAGAGCACCCGCCCCTTCAGCCACAGTTCCTCTTTATTTCAGCCACAGGCAGAGCCCCCACCCCCAGAGCCACAGTTCCTGTTTATTTCAGCCATAGGCAGAGCTCCTCTTAAGTCCCCTCCTCTCTGGGCGGTAACTTGTGCTGCGGGATTGACAGGCCGCAGCGGCGCAGGCCCTGGATTCTGCAGGCCTGTCACGGGCACGGGTCCAGCCGAAGGGAGTGTGGTCAGCGGTCTTGACAGGGTCAGCGCTGGGAGGAAAGAGGAAGGACGGGCGGCAGCTGGGGAGAGCCAGTCTTTCACAATTTAGCTCTAATGAAGGAAAACCACATGGAAAAAAGATTTACAATGCAATAGGTCTCGCATTTGCGAGAGTTTGAGCTATTTTTATTGTAAATGACATTGCCTTTTATTTATGTTTTGGTTTTTGAAACATAAATAAAAGCCATTGTCATTTACAATCCCAATAGGTCAAATTTGCGTAAATGCGAGACCTATTGCATTGCAAATGCTTGTTCCGTCTCTACGTTCTTCACCCACATCTGTTGGGAACATTCTACTGTGGGTGCGTACTATTTAACCATGCAATGCATATTTCTTTATGCTCACTGCTCACATATCATACATAAATATTGGTGTATATTCTCCACTGTCTCTCCGGCTCTTCATTTAGTATGGAAGGCTGTGAGGTGGGCTCAGGTGATCCGGGTGGCCCTAAGTGGGTCACTTCCTTCAGTTGGTGCCTGAACAGGGACTCCATCGGGATAGTGACCCATCCCTTTTCCATAGAAGGAGGGGAGGACAGGGACATCATCAGGTCGGACTGACAGCTCAGGGATCCCTGCACGAGGAGATTTGTTTCTCGCAGCTGCTGCCTCTGTCCCACCGGAGGGTGGCCTCGTCCAGTAGTGATCCCGACTGGGGTCCTGAACGGCGAAACCCGTGATCTGACTGTTTGGTCTGAAGAGTCGGCAGTGGAGAACTGATATATTGATGCGCCTGACATCAGGTGAGTCTGTTTCAGTTTGTAGTGGTACCGCTGTCAATGGGTTTTGTTTCAGTATAAGGACTGTTTTGATAAAAAAGTGTATGCAAATACTTTGCCAGGTAAAATAAGGGCTTTGTTCTCTCTTTTCTTGCAATGCCTGGTTTCAGTAAGATCTGGAGTTTGTGCTGCCGTTGTTCTAAAGATGCACGGTTGGAAGAGTCCCAGCCCGCACCTTCCTGAGGGCAGTCCTAATTTTGATATGTACGTAAAGCATGGCCTTGGACTAATAAGTTTAGTTCTTTGTGGCACAAACATACATGGGACAATGCAGAGTTACAGTGGCCTTTTGACAGGCTCCTCTGATGAACAAAAGATAGGGTTTCTTCAGGAACAGTTATTCAAAAGACGCAGTAGGCAGCCAAGATTTGACTCTCTTCGTACCTGGCAGGAGGAGGCCAAACAGAGGAGATTAAAAATGGTGATGGATGCTAGAAAAATAAATATGCAGACAATTACACAAAAGGCTGTTGCTTACGATAGGGACAAGCAGGAGAAAGGAATAGAATGTGAAGATAGAAGATTTGGGTTGCAAATTGATCCGTCTTATATGGTTCAGGAAGATGGTGATCCTTTTATGGAGAAATTATTATATGCCCGACCTCTGCCACCCTATGCCCCAGAACGGATATATCCTGTTGCTCCCTGTCAGCAACAACCAACCCACACCAGGTGCATCAGTCTCTGAGGATGTTACACCTACCGCCCCAGTTAACGTACCCCTACTCCTTCCCCTCCGTCACAGCATACGACTACGGCAACTACCCTAATTACAGTCACCTATCCTTCATCAACACTAGTTACTGACACACCAGTGCGCAGTCCGGACGATAGAGATTTGATGAGATTCATGGAGCGGATAGGTCCATCAATGCGGTCCGATGTGGGGGAGGAAGAGAAAAAGGTAATAGGGGGACAGGCAGTACGGTGGGCCCGTAACCCAATTTACAGTGTTGAGGACATATGGATACTAATGCGAGACCTCGACCCTTTCATACTATAACATGCCCTCAAACATATGTCCACTGCACTAATTGACCTCTGGCGCACACACATCAAGACGGAAAGCACCCCAAATACTATTTGATATTAGTGAAGGCGCTTATGCAAATAACATGGAGCCGGCCCAAGTGTTCAGGAACATTTCGACTCTAATTACTTATAGGGGGGGACTACATGATAAAAGTCCCACTCAAATAACACAGTTCCCAATGCGAGAAGCTCACCCTATTTACCATCGGGAAATCCCTGAAGTGACAAATCAACGTGGGGTGGTTATCAGACCGGGTGTAGCAGCCCGCTTTCAGGAACAGTTGGTGTATACTCCATGGAAAAGAAGCAAAGCTCCGGCCCTGAAGGCTACATTGCCCGATCCTAAAAAAAATCCTGCCGCTTACTATAAAGAATTTACGGGAAGCAGCCTCTTCTTGAGTAATGACACTTGCAGATATTGAAATGTTTTTTGGTTTATTAGTTCCGGTTGATGTTTGGCAATAGGTACATACCCAAGACCATGTTGCTGAATTGAGCGGCACATGGGATGCGATCAAAGGTTTGGACCTGGAAAGGAAGCCAGGTGAAAAGCCAAATGCTGAATTACTTGCCTTGCCCGGTCGCATAACAACATACATGCAGGCACTCATGCCTCCCAAGAAGGTTAGTTGGAACAGACTGACTGCCTCCCGGCAGAAGAAAGACGAAAGTGTTTTAGATTTTTTTCACTAGTTTTGAAGAGACGTTTTTGGAATATAGTGGGAAGGACATGTCTACAGAAGGGGGATTCTGTTTATTTGTTGACAGGTTTGTCACTAATCTCCTTCCCTAAATAATGGCTAGACTTCAAGCAGCTGAAAGTACCTGGTCTACGTCTTCCCCTTCTGTGATTTTAAATATGGCCTAATATTACAAGCATAGGGATAATGAAGAGAAAGACAAAACAGATCAAAGAAATAAAGATCTGAAAGAAACACGTTAGTTAGATTCCTTACCTTAGAATATCCCCAGGCGTCAGGCTGGATCCGTAAATACTTTTTTTTCGTCAGCAGTACCCATGCACGTCAGTAGGCGTCGTCTGCGACTCCGCGTCCGTCGTCGGCATCGTGATCGCCAGGATGACTTTGGAGTACTTAGACGCCGCCCTCGCGCACTGACGTCAGTTCTTCTTTTTTCCGTGCCAGCAAGCGCAGATCCGGGAAGAGCGTACCCTTAGTCATTTTTTTGATATTTTTTGTCTATCTTTTTCGAGTCGAGTTAGACTCCTGGTGCCGGTAGGGATGCCCAGGTTTAAGCCGTGTGACATCTGTCACCGACTAATGTCGGTTACGGATCACCACCGTCGTTGTCTCTACTGCCTTGGGGCCGAACATGATGCCGAGTCGTGCCCCGACTGCCGGGCCTCGACCTCAAAGGCTAGGCGGGAGCGGTCCCGCAAGCTCCTCGAGATCTGGCAGTCAGCTCCGCTTCTCGAGATCCAAGTCCTCGCACTCAGGTAAGTTGAGGTCGCTCTTCTGACTGCCCTCCCCGGTCGTGCGACTCGGCCGAGGGTTCGGTTGGCACCACCCGCGCGGCTCCGTAGGAGTCGCATCCGGCCCCACACCCTCCGGTCCCTGCGACTCTGGGCAAGATTCAAGACTTTCTCGTGGCCATGAGGAGTCTCTTTCCGCTGTTGAGGCCTGCTGGCGCACCTTCGGGCACCGCAGGTCCGACTGGGGGTCCTAGCGAGCCGGCGGCTTCGGCCCCGTCGTCAACTTCGGTCCCGACGCCGCAGGTCCCCGTGGGATCCAGGCCTAGAACCCGGTCGACGCCAGTTGACCTCACGACTCCTCCGCTGGCGGCGACCCCCATGGTGTCGCTCCCGGCGCCGTCCTCAGACGACGTCGTCCCTAGTTTCAGCCCCGGTCCGGCGTCGGAGCGGCGCCGCTGGGCACCGTCTCCGGCATCGATGGGTGAGCATTTCATCTATGACCCGGCTCCGTCCTTTTTGCCTTTTTACCAGGAGACAGATGGACGGGAGGACTGGGAGGGGTCTGAGGACCCTCTGGCACAGCAGTGCGAGTTAAGTCAGGACTGGGCAGACTAGCTGGGGGATTCCCAGTGGTCGACACTTCGCCTGACACTGGTTTCATCTCTCCTCCTTCCGTGGCTACGGAGGAGGGTGCGACTTATTCTGTGGTGCTGCTCAGGGTGGCCCAGGCCTTACACCTGGAGCTCCCTGCAGCGGCCGTGTGGACTAACCTCCTCACTGAGGTGCTTCAACCACCAGTAAGCTCTTCGGAGCCTCTGCTGCAGTTTAATGAGGCCCTCACCGATGTTCTGGACACTTGGTCCAAGCCCTCCACAGTCTCTCCTGTGGATCTAAACGTGGCCCGGTGCCACCGCGCAGCTCCGGGCGACCCCAGTTTTCTGTCCGTACACCCCACCCCTGAGAGTCTGGTTATCCAGGCCTCGACGTCCCAAACCGCCTTCCCGTCCACACCTCCGGATCGGGAATCCAAAATGTTGGAGCAGTTTGGCAAGAAACTGTTTTCCTCCCTCAGTCTGGGGTTGCGGTCCATTAATACTGCGTGCCTTTTGGACCGTTACACCCACTCTTTGTGGGATACGGTGGCGGACGTGCTTCCCCAGTGTCCAGAGGAGGCCAGGACACGGCTCGCCCAAGCTCTTGCTGAGGGGCGTGATGCAGCACGGTATTCCATCCGATGTGGACTTGACATCACAGACTCGCTGGGTAGAGTGATTGCAACAACAGTGGCAAATCGTCGTCACGCCTGCCTGAGGTCCACAAACTTTTCTGGGGATGTCCAGAGCACCCTCATGGACATGCCCTTTGATGGCCGTCGCCTTTTTGGCGACAAAGCGGAAAGCGCGCTGGAGAGCTTTAAGGACTCCAGGGCTACGGCCAAGTCCTTGGGCCTCTCGGTCCAGCGCCAGCAAACTTCTGCTTTTTGCCCATTTCGTGGCCAAGGAAGGGGCGCACCCGCACGTTCGTCCAGCCACAGGCCACAGAACCAGCCTCAACGCGGTCGCGGACGTGGTTTCCGCGTGGCGGAGCAGTGGGACAGAGAGCCAGTCAGTCCACATCTGCTCCCGCAGCATCTGCCTCAAAGCCTTCCTAGTCTGAGCGTTCAGGCCCATTCCACGCCAGTGGGAGGCAGAGTTCGCCATCACCTGCTCCACTGGCGTACCATCACTTCGGACAGGTGGGTGCTGCAAATCGTCCGAAGGGGCTACTCCCTCCCCTTCGAGGCGACCCCTCCAGCCATGCCGCCACAGTACCACCGCATGTCGGGGGATCACTTGCAACTTCTGCAGGAGGAAGTTACGGCCCTCTTGGCCAAGGGGGCCATCGAGCGAAGTTCCTGGCCCAGAAGTAGGACGGGGTTGTTACTCCCACTACTTTCTGGTTCCCAAGTAGGGCAAAGGGGGCCTACGCCCTATCTTGGACCTCAGGAGCGTCAATGCCTTTCTCCGGAAGGAGAAGTTCAAGATGCTGACTTTAGCTCAGGTTCTGGCTGCCCTAGACCCTGGAGACTGGATGGTAGCGTTGGACTTGCAGGACGCTTATTTCCACCTCCCTGTCCTGCCGGCCCACCGGCGTTACCTGTGGTTCACGGTAGGCCACGAGCACTTTCAGTTTACCGTGCTCCCCTTCGGCCTCACTGGTGCCCCTTGGGTGTTCACGAAAGTGATGGCGGTGGTCGCAGCTCATCTGCGCATATTAGGGGTTCCAGTTTTCCCCCATCTCGACGACTGGTTGTTGAAGGTGGGCTCGCCCCGAACAGTCGTCTCTCACCTCCAGACTACGGCCGACTACGGTTCTCCATCAACATGCCGAAGTCACATCTGAGTCCCTCCCAGAAGCTCCTCTTCATCGGAGCGGTGCTGGACTTGGCGCAGTTTCGGGTCTATCCTCCCGAACAGCGGGTTCGGGATATTCAGGCTCTGATTCCGATCTTTCAGCCTTTATCCCGAGTTTCGCTCAGGATGGCCCTATGGCTGCTGGGTCTGATGGCCTCCTGCATCCTGCTGGTACATCACGCCAGGTGGCGGATGCGGGCTCTGCAGTGGGACCTGAAGTTCCAGTGGCCTCAACATCAGGGCAACCTGTCCGACCACGTCCTGATCTCGGAGGGCACTGCAAGACAGTTGCAATGGTGGCTCACGGACCGCGATTGGGTCAGTGGCAGATCCCTCTCCCTACCCCAACCAGAGCACGTGGTGGTGACAGATGCGTCCCTTCTGGGATGGGGTGGCCACTTGGGAGAGGCGGAGATCAGAGGACTCTGGTCTCCGGCGGAGTCCCGGCTCCAAATCAACCTATTGGAGCTGAGGGCGATCCGGCTTGCACTAAAGGCGTTCCTTCCCTCTGTTCGTGGAAATGTAGTGCAGGTGTTCACAGACAACACCACCGCCATGTGGTATTGCAACAAACAGGGCGGAGTGGGGTCCTGGACCCTTTGTCAAGAGGCTCTATGCCGCTGGACATGGCTGGAACATCAGGGCATCACCCTGGTGGTTCAACACCTGGCGGGCTCTCTGAACGCCAGGGCGGATGAACTCAGCCGCCGGTGCATGATGGATCACGAATGGCGTCTGAACTCGGACGTGGCGCAAGGCCTCTTTCGGCAGTAGGGAGAGCCTTGGTTAGATCTATTCGCCACCGAAGAGAACACGCAATGTCATCAGTTCTGCACGTTGGAATTTCCAAGACGGCACTCGCTCGGAGACGCTTTTCGTCGCGAGTGGAGTTGCGGTCTGTTATACACCTTGCCGCCTATACCACTTCTGCCCAGAGTGCTGAAGAAGATCAGGCGCGACCGGGCCCAAGTCATCCTTGTGGCTCTGGATTGGGCACGAAGATACTGGTATCCCGAGCTACTCAGTCTGCCAATCGATCCCCAGATTCGACTGCCTCTTCAGGAGGACCTTCTGTCGCAGCAGCAGGGGACGGTCCTCCACCAGAACCTGTCCAGCCTCCACCTCCATGCGTGGAGATTGAGCGGCGGCAGTTGATGCCATTTGACTTGCCTCCTGAAGTCTGTGATGTCATTTTGGCAGCCAGGCGTCCCTCCACTAAAACGTTATACGCCTGCAGGTGGAACAAATTTGTGGCATGGTGCAAAGCAGAGGCTGTGGATCCCCTTTCCGCCCCTCTTTCTGAGGTTCTCCTCGTTCTTCTTTCCCTGGCCGAGCAGGGCTCTGCTCTGGGCACCATCAAGGGATATATTTCAGCTGTTTCAGCCTTCTTAAGGCTTCCTGATCAGCCTTCTCTTTTCAAGTCCCCTGTTGTGAATAGATTCTTAAAAGGCATTACTCACATGTTTCCTCCTGTCCCCTTTGTAATGCCTCAGTGGGACTTGAATCTGGTGTTAACCTATCTGATGTGCGCTCCCTTTGAGCCACTTCATAACTGTCCTCTTCGTCTTCTGACTCTCAAGACTGCTTTCCTGGTTGCCATCACCTCTGCCAGAAGAGTGAGTGAGCTACAGGCTCTTTCTTCTAAGCCTCCTTTCCACTCTGTCCATCAGGACAAGGTTGTTCGGAGGACTCGCCCTTCTTTTCTTCCTAAGGTGGTTACTGCCTTTCACATCGGGCAGTCCGTTACCTTAACCACCTTCTTTCCGCCTCCACATCCCTCGAAAGAGGAAGAGAGGCTCCACCATCTGGACGCAAAACGTGCGCTCTCCTTCTATCTGGATCGCACAAAACAGCTCCAGGTGGACGACCTACTCTTCGTTGGCTACGTGGGCGCTAAGAAGGGGCAGGCAGTGCACAAGCGAACCATCTCTCAGTGGGTCGTTTTGTGCATTAAGGTCTGTTATTCCTTGGCTAAAAAGGATCCTCCTGTGGGGCTGAGGGCCCATTCCACTTGGGCCACAGCGGCTACTACTGCCTTGGGATGGGGAGTCCCTCTGCAGGACATTTGTCAGGCCTGGACAGCGAAGTCCGGAGACGGCTTCTTTGGCCGTTCCGTTCTCCAGGACTTCCTGGTGTGATCTTGGTTCGCAGACCCACCACCGTGGTTGGTATTGCTGGGGTATCTATTCTAAGGTATGGAATCTAACTAACGTGTTTCTTTCAGATGCACAAGTTACTTAACTTCGGTAACGATATATCTGTAAGCAACATTAGTTAGTTAGATTCCTTACCGCCCCACCCATCCTCCCTGTTCTGCGAACCGATATCTAGGGTTAAGGTCATCCCCTTCAGGGTCCTAGTTTCATGGCACCAGTGTCCGTTTCCTACATGGCTCTGCATTCCTGGCGCGGAAAGCTATGTACAGAACTGATGTCAGCGCGCGAGGGCGGCGTCTAAGTACTCAGACGACATCATCCCGGCGATCAGGACGCCGGACGCGCAGATGACGCCTACCGATGCGCAAGGGTACTGCTGACGAAAAAAAAATCGATCCGGATCCAGCCTGACGCCTGGGGATATTCTAAGGTAAGGAATCTAACGAACTAATGTTTCTTACAGATATTTAGTTACCGAAGGTAAGTAACTTGTGCATTTGAAGTCAAAAGTATTATTGCAAAAGGTATATCGAGGTAACTCTAGAGGACAGGGACCCCAGCAACAACACATACGCACTACACACCCATTTATGACACCTTTGGGACAGAATTAGTGTGCTTACTGTAAGGAGGCATTATTATAAAGGAACAGTGGTCCCATTCAATTCTAGTAAATTAAGGTGCCACAATTAGTACAATGAAAAATTGGGTTTTATGTTGGAAGACAATGCAGAAATAACTAGTAAATTACAGTAAATAATGAGAAAAGTAAAACAGTGAGTGAGTTGGTGGCAGGGTAATAGGAAATCAGCCGATTTCCGGTACCCAGGCAAGTGATTTAAGAAGTGACTTTTTGGTGCTCAAAGGTAATTGTTAACAAAAAGTCAGTAAAACATTTCATTATCCGACATTTCAATTTGCAATACAATGGAGTTTAGAAATGGTTGTCGACGACGTTTCGATCCCTTAACGAGTGGTGGGATCTCTTCAGGACAAGAGAATGACAATTAATTGCCTGGGAGGTAGCCTAGTAGGGAGGGGGAGAAAAATAACAATATGCAAAGTTAGGAAGGGAGGTTAGGAAGAGTAAAAGAAGGCGAAGGGAGAGTGGATTAAAATTAGTAATATGCGGGAAGAGAGGAGTGTCAAAAGGGTGGTGCAGAGAATTAATTCATCAAGGTGGAGGGGACTTACAGTGCCCGGAACGGGAAGAGGATGATCCACAATTGGTGGTGTGTGATGCGCAAGTGCGTCTCAACCAACACTAGAGAATGTTAGTGTTGAAGTCCGGAATTCGTAGAATTACGTGTAGGCGGGAAATTGAGCCTGTAGGAGAGAGGGAGAGTCAAGGGGGGGGGGGGTTGGTTTGTTCGAGGAGTGCGAGAGCACAAGGTGCAAGTGGAAGTAAGTCGGGCTGAGGCTTACCAGAATTGCGGTGAGACACTTGAATAGAAAAACTGGCCCGTCAGAAAATGTTTCAGACCGGGACTCGAAGGATGTTGAAAATCCGTGTGGGCGGAGAAGTGAGCCTGCAGGGGAAAGGGAGGGTGAGGAGGAGGTAAGGAAGTGCCTTAATGCATAGTAAAAGGGGAAATCGGCGGGCTAAGGCTTACCAAGGTAACGGTGGACCAATGGGAGAAGTAAAATTGGTCCGTCAGATGCGAGCCAGGTCTATGCTTGATTACGATGGGAGTACCGAGGTAGCCGGACCGTGCGTGTAGAAGCGTTCGGAAAATTACAGCCTGTGGGGAGAAGGGAGGGATAGTGAGCAAGGAGGGGGTGGGGGGTGGGGTGATGGTAGCGGGACACGAGGAATTAAACTCACCGTGGGGCGGGAGCCCAGATAATGAAAGCATGGAAGATAGCCGATAGTTCCGTTGCAACCCATATGGAACCGCGATAAACCTGTGGGGTGGAGGGAGGGAATAGAGTAAGGATGGGCGAGTAATCTAAGGGAAGGGGAAGGAAACGAGCGAGTGTGTCTCACCTGAGGAGCTTGCGAGGATCCGGCTAAGCATCAACGTGCGGGCTGCAAGGAGGCAGCCACTTATGACACCTTTGGGACAGAATTAGTGTGATTACAGCAAGGAGGAAGGTCACTGGCGTAGCCAGTACCCTGTACTTTTGTACAATGCTTCATCCACTAGAGGAAAGGGTCCTGGTACCAGAGGCCATGGGCCCAATAGACAACACACTACTGCCACTGTAGGCCGTCCCGACACTTATTTTGATGACACCAAGGAAGGACAGTATTATAACGACGATAATGACGTTGATGATGCGACAGGGATGTCTTTCAGCTAGGACAGCCAGGGACAGGGTAGGGGACCAGTTCACATACTTGTAGATCAGCATGACCCTTATGTCAGAGTGGATCTGCAAGGGTCTAATAATGACTTTTTGGTTGATACAGGTGTCACAAAAAGCTCTGTTTCCCGACATCTGGCCCCTGGGGTGGCCCTGTCTGGCCATAACAATGTTTCTGTGGGTTTTTCAGGAGTAGCGGTTGTAAGCCCCATCTTGCGTCCGCTTGCTCTTACGGTTGGTCCTTTTACTGTGGATTCCCCATTCCTTTTAACATCTGATTGTGGTGAAAACTTAATGAGCCTGGACTTACTAAAGAAGCTGTATGCTACCATATATTGTTCGCCAGATTGTGTTTATCTTACCATGAGTCCTGACGTGAGTACAAGAAAATGTCTATCCAAAGATGCTCTCCTTCTACCTGAATTAGATCAAGTACCACCCACATTATGGGCCACTGGCGATATAGGCTTATTGCACATACCCCCAGTTTCTATACGAGTGAAGGATAATGTTACATTTCCACGCACTCCCCAGTATAAAATACAGGAGGCAGGAGAACAAGCTCTCCTAAACATTGTTCAGGACCTTATACGTTCGGGAGTTGTCGAAGAGACCACTGGAAATATATGTAATAGTCCTATTGTTCTGGTCCTAAAGAGGGCAAGCCCAGATTCCTCCACCAGTGCTGATGATGTATATCATTTTGTGATTGATTTACGCGAGGTTCATAAAATAGTGGTCCCGCAATTCCCAGTGGTTCCTGATATCACCACACTCGTAACAATGATTCCATCTCCTGCTAAGTTTTTCTCTGTCATTGATCTGAAAAATGCGTTTTATAGCATTCCCATACACCCAGACAGTAGGTATTTGTTTGGATTTTCACTGGCTGGCAAAAGCTTCCGATTCTGGAGAGCTCCTCAAGGGTATACTGAAAGTCCTAGCATTTATAGTCAAGCATTAAAGGGTCAGTTGGATTCACTCTTAATTTCTCCAGGCAATGCATTGGTACAGTATGTCAACGATTTGTTAATTGCCTCGGATACTAAAAAGGTTGAAGAGATAGTACAGTAAAATTATTGTTGCATCTGGTACGTCATGATCACAAAGTTTCTCTTTCGAAGTTTCAGTATTGTCAACAGGAGGTCACCAATTTAGGTCTCCTCCTGTTGAAGGAGGGTATAAAGTTGACGCCAGAATGCATCAGTACCATTAATAAAATGCCCCGTCTGGAGACTCAAAAGGACGTGCGTGCTTTTATAAGCATCACTTCCTACTGCCGCCAGTGGATTCCAAACTATTCCTTACTAATCAAGCCCCTGTTTGCATTAACAACCAAAGAGGTCCATTCGCCTTTGCCTTAGATGCCTGATTGTCAGATATCCTGAGAAGAATTAAAAACTGCGCTTTGCTCTGCTCTAGTATTAGGCACACCCGATTATAATAAGCCTTTTGTGCTATATGTCCACGAGATGTCTGGCTGTGCTTTATCTGTTCTAACACAAAAATTTGGCGATAGTCAGCGAACTTGTGCTTATTTTTCTGCTTTGCTTGAACCTGAAGCAAAGGCCCTCCAGAGTTGTCTGCGAGCGGTCACGGCCGTGGTCACTTCGATCAGATAATCGTCTGGACTCGCACTCGATACTGACCTCACAGTCATGGTACCCCATGCTGTGGACACACTTTTGAATAAGACAAGGATACAGCACCTCATCAGTGCACGTCTTACTGGCTATGAATTGACATTGTTTGCCAAACATATTACAATTAAAAGATGTGCCACTCTGAACCCAGCCACGTTACTACCCCTCCCCTCCGAGAGTGATGCAGTTGACAAACGTGATTGCATTTTCCGAACAGAGGAAGAGACGAAAGGACGGCTAGACTTGACTGATGTTCCCTTATCGGATTCCCAAGGAGAACTATATGTCGATGTTTCCTGTATTAAATGACCAGATGGCACCACACCGCAGCTTATGCTATCACTATATTGCGTACAGTGGTAGAGACATCAAGGGTCCCCTACCAATCCGCCCAGGCAGCAGTTCTTGTTGACCTTATACGAGCTTGTGAATTAAGTGAAGGGTTAGCTGTTAATATTTACAGTCAGTACGCATTTTGGGTTGCTCATAATTTTGGGCGCCTCTGGGCAGAGAGAGAATTTCTTACATCGCATGGTACTAAGATACAGTAATGACAGTTGATTGTACAATTATTGTCTGCACTAACACTTCCTTAGAAAGTAGCAGTTGTGAAGTGGAGTGCCAATAAGAAAGTGACAGATGATGTGGGTAGGGGGAATATGTTTGCTGATCAGACAGCCAAAGAGATGGCTCAGAGCAAGAGGATGAGAATGTTGGTTGCAGGTCCAGCTAGATGGGTTCCCGTGAATGCTATGCTCGAAAAGACGGTTGATGTAGGAGTGTAGGGTCTGCTTTCTATGTTCACCCCCACTTTTTGCTTTTGCTTTACTGGTTTTCGACTTAGATGTGGCTGTGGGCCTGCTAATCAGACCCACAGCCCTGCTGTTCTCTCTCTAAATTAATACTATGTACTTTAGGTGCATAACCCAATTGGATAGGATCACCTTATTGGCCCCTGTACAGTGTTCCTTAGGTACCCAGGGCATAGGTGTACCCTAGGCCTACCAGGGGCTGCAGCATGTATTATGCCACCCCTGGCCTGGCCTTCCAGTATGACACAACTGGCTGATCACTCAGCTGGAGCAAGGTTGTGTAATCACCCCTTGCTTAGGTGTAGTATTCCTATACATACCTTATATATAGACACATGTGTACCTATCAGCCACTCCTACGGGAGGCCTTAACAATCCTGGAGGCAGAGTGCTTGGTAACATGTGAGATAGTGCTCTAGCATCAGCTGAGCCTGTCTGCAGCTTTCGGAACCATGTCCTCATAGCTGTTCTATGATATAGCCTACCATATACTCTTAAAGTACCTTATAATCTTAAACGGTTATGGTAACTATGGTTTGGCTTTATCAAAACATGTCGTGTAAGGTGTCTAACACTTTGGAATAATACCCCCATCCCATTTCTAGGGATGAGGATATTATCCCTTCCTTCTAGAGGGAGAAGACATGTTGAAACCTACTTACCCGGTTAAAGTTAACCAGAGCCCCAGCATCACAAAATGGATGCTGCTGCCACGACACAAGTCTGACCTGCTGCTGGGAGTGATCCCGGCACAGGAGGCTTGGACAATAGGTTTCCTGCCTTGGGAGGTGCGAGCACCACCCCAGACAGGCCTTAGTGTATTGGGGCAGGGAGGGATGAAAGAAACGAGACACTGCCTGGGGCTCACAAGGTGTCCCATGCATAGTCCAGTTCAAACCGGTGCTGGGGCACTCCAGCCCCAGTCCTGGCGCGAAACTGGACAAAGGGAAGGGGGTGTAACCACCCCCCTCCCAGGTCCCACCCATAAGGCGTGACCTAGCAGGCAACCCAGGCCCCCAGATTAGTATAAGTGTGGTAGCTAGGCCCCAGGAAATTAGATTATCCTGAACCTGCAACTTGAACAGAAACTCTGGACCTTCGACATTCGACGAAAGAAGAAGACTGAAGAATCTCCCTTGTGGCCAAGGAGTGGTCACCCTGTGCGAACAGGCACCATCAAGAGACTAACCCTTGGCTTTGCTGAAGTTCTACGAGGGACCGACTGCAGAGCCTGACCAGAGCCTTGACTTCCAGACTTCTCCGACCCTGATCCACATCCACAGCCGAGCTGAGATCCGTGGTGGCGACGAGAGACGTGGGACCGGCTACCTGAGAAAAGTGGCGAGGCACCCTCGAAGTTGTGCACCGGGGATTGAGAAGCCCCAACCCCAAGCACCCTCTGCACCGAAGATCAGCCCCCCACACTCCAAGAGTCCTGCGTGGGGCCCCTTCTGCATTTTCCTGCTTGCCGCGTCTGTCCGGTTGCTTGCCCGTTGGCTAGTAACCTTTGCGACGACACACCTTCGATTTTCCACTGCTGGTTTGGCTCCTCCAGACTGCTCCTGCTCCTCTGTAAAAGAGAAGCACCCCAGACCTTCCTGGTCTGCACCAGAAGCAAGTCCTCCATTCTTCGTGGGTTCCGCTTGCCACGGCTTGGTGAGTCCTAGTTCGACTTCGACGTCGCCGACAGCACGAGGCTTCGTGGGACAGCTCGCCTCCTGGTCCTGGTCGTCCTCGACGTCTCCTGGTACCCGTGGCTGCTGCGACAAGCTTCACCTCTTCACCTGCAATCTCCCGACATCGCCTGGTTCCTTCCTGGTTCCACGTGGTCACTGGCTAGTGACCCAGGCTCTGTCCCTTCTGCTTGCAGGTATCCTTCCTTCTTGATCCCGGCCTTGGGATCCACCGGACACTCTTCACTGACTGCCTGTCAGCAACTTTCCTTCAGGCATCCATAGAAGTCCACGACGAAACCCGACGCAAGTTCACACCTATGCACCCGCAGCCCGTGGGCTAGGTAACTTGAGTACTTCGGTGCTCACAAGGGTATTGACTATCCTAGGGTCTAGTTTCCGAGTCTCGACTTTCTAGCTATACCAGAAGTGTCCTAAAACTGCTTATTTCTGAACTGTACTATTTCTATCGATTATACGCATTACGCGTGAGTGTTTCCACTCTGCACCTGAATCCCGTGGGCCTCCCACTTCCTAACCTTGGGTAGTATAGTGTAGCCCCAGCGATTCCCTAGGCCTAGGCCTATCTTATTTCCGTGACAGTGGTTCTTATACCACTTACTTAGTATATGGTTTGCGTGGCCCCTAGGGCCTAACTGTATTACTTACCTGTGTGACTTAATGTATGCTTGAATAAGACTGTGTTGTACTTACCTCGAATCTCATAAAGAGTGCTGAGGGTTTGACTAGAATAAATGCACTTTATTATATATATATATATATATATATATATATATATATATATATATATATATATATATATCCAAAACCAAATTCTTTAGCTTCCTAAAGACGGTAAAAAAAAAAAAAAAAAAAAATATATATATATATATATATATATATATCTGTTGTGGTGTCCTTTCATTTGGTATTCAAGGGGTTACATATGGTATAACAGCTGGCTTCACATGCCATTCAGAGTTTAGCCTAAGACTGCTCTTGTCCATGCTACCACTAGGATAGCTGGTCTATAAGGTTGACTTTACAACCAATCACCATAAGGGTTGTTTGGACTGATACAAGGTGTACACTAGAATTAGTGACCTCATATATCAGGCCAACTTCTCACAGTTGAGAGTTCAAAAGAGATACAAAGCGAGGCTACAATTGAAGAATTAGCTGTGTGGCAAGAGAGTACAGCATGTTTAGATGAAGAAGGGTGTTGGATTGATTCGTCCGGAAAGCAGAAATGGATGTTACCCGATACATACGTACTCCCTGTAGTAATTATGGCTCATGGTCCGGCTCATATCACTGCAAAAGGTATTTGTAAATTATTGGCCCCAGTGTGGTGTAATGATATTTCCGAGATTGCTACACACTTAGTGAAAAAATGTATGATTTGTTTGATGCATAATCCACAAAAGGGCATCCACACACCATCTGGAAACTTTGCACCACCTACATTCCCTTTTGAAGTCCCTCAAATGGATTTCATTGAGCTTAATTGAGTTGTAACAATCTCAAGTATGCCCTAGTGGGTATATGCACGTTCAGTAAATGGGTTGAGGCTTACCCCACTAAAGACAATACAGCCACCACAACTGCGAAGGTGCTAATTAAAGAGTACTTTCCACAATTCGGAATGCCTAGAGTTAACTGGAGTGATAACGGATCTCCTATTATTTGGGAAAGTGATTAGGCTAATATGTGAAGGCTTGCATATTAAGCAGAAGTTCCATGCCGCCAAGCACCCACAGTCAGAGTGTCTTGTCGAAAAGTACAATGGAACATTAAAACTGAAATTACCAAAAATTCAAGAGATGACAGGGTTGAGATGGCCAGATGCTCTTCCGTTGGCTCTTTTGTCAAGCAGGACTACAGGACGTTCTAGAACTGGCTTATCACCCTACGAAGTAGTTTTCAGCCACCCAGCAAATGTCTGGGGTGTCCAGAGGATGAAAAAATATTTGGAAATTGAATATCCTGTATTGCTTGATTATCTGACAGAAAGTTTGCGTTCTATTCACCAACAGGTGCGAGATGGCCACATCATCCAACCTGGGGAGTTTATCTTGATCAAGAATTTTCAGAGAAAGAATTGTCTGGAGCCCAGATGGAAAGGTCCTGAGCAAGTTCTTCTGGCTACACAGACGGCTGTAAAGGTTGCTGGTCGAAAGAATTGGGTCCACGCGACCCACTGCAAAAGAATACTTTTGCCGTTGCCTTACAATCAGTGGGTCAAGGAGGCCATAGGAGACGTTGAATGTGAACAGGTGCCCATATTCGTCCCCTTTAGTGATGCAAAGCTGGTTTGAATGCAAAATGTGAGAAAGTGGCTCTGTATATACTGTTCCCAAATAGGTACAGTGTGTACAGAGTCCACAGTCCCCAGAGGTTTGGTAGAGGTTAAAGTTAGATATAACCTTTCTCTCTAAAGTGGTAGCTTGGTCGAGCAGTAAGGCAGTATCAGAGGACAGTGTAAAGCATTTGTTGTACACACTCAGGCAGCAAATGGTCTCACAAACTCAATAACTGAACTCTAGGCCAATGGTTTATATAAAAAATATATGTTTGTTTTATTTTAGAACCAACAATAGGTATTAAAATATACTTTCTCAGAATGAGATGCTTTAATTAAATACTTTTGCAATATGCAATTGACTTTTGTAGATAGTTACAGGTTGTTGCAATAGGCAACACAATTTCAAACACAATAATGCATCGAGCTCAATGGAAGTTTTAAGTTATTTGCAATAGATTACTTTCAGGATTACTTTTGTAACTCCAGTCCTGGATCCTAGATTCAGTCCTGGGACAGTTCTTAGAAACAAGTGATAAAAGTCGACTTAGTTACTGTTATGATTTTTAGGCAATATTTTGCTATTTTAAAAGTTGACAGAAGAAATTTCATAGAAAACAGTCAATGATTCCCTATGGGAGAAAATTTAAGTTGCAGGTATAGTATGTTCTCGTTACTCTTGTAATCCAGTACTGGGTTCCTAGACTCAGTACTGGGACCTCTATCTAAAACAGGTAAGTAATTACGTTTTCACAGTTGGTACTATTTTTAAAGAATATTTGTAGTTTGCAAAAATCGACACTTAGAAGAAATTTCACAGAAAAACAGTCAATGATTTCCAATGGAAGAAAATTGGGTTAATGGTAAGTACGGTTGTGAATATTTTTCAGGGTCAGTGCTGGGCACTAAGATCCAGCACTGGGATCTCTCCTAATAGCAGGTGAGTATTTTCATTTTCGTTACTCGGTTGAATTTTTGGGGAATATTTTAAGTTTTAGAAACTCCAAACTCAGTCAATGTTACCCTATGGAGGAAAATTGAGTTATCGGCTTTTGGGTAAGTACTTGACTGGCAGAGTTAAGGTTCTGGGCACAGACTCAGGGGTCTCCCAGGGTCCGGTATGTACAGTTGTTACACCCTCAGCGGCACAGGGGCAGCCGGGTGCAGAGAGAGTTAGGCCCAATGTTATCCTATGGGAGGCAGGGGGGCCTTGGTTGGTGGCTGCTGACTAGCAGGCCATGCGCCTGTGGGAGCTGGGCTCCTGGTCACTTACTCAGGGCAAATGGGGAAGTAGATAGGTGTAGAGGTTGCACTGCCAGGGCAACTCGGGCGGCTGGGTGCAGGGTGCTTTTGAGCCTTCGGGCGCACAATGGATTTCAATGGGAAAGCTCCTGGTTGAACAAAGGCTGCAAGCTCGGGGACGAAGATTCTTCAGGTGCCACCACCACTTCGAGAGGTAAGTTGGGTAGTTGGAGGATAGGTAGGTACCCAGGAGTTGGGCACAGGGGGCCGCAGGGCGCCGGGTGCAGGGGTGCCTTTTGGTGTCGGGAAATCTTACCCTCTGTTGATCGCGGTTGGGAGGGGTACCTGGTTCTGAGGCTGCAGGCGTCGTCAGGAGCGTCGAGGTGAGTCCTTGGGTGCCGGATTCGGGTTCCCAGTCGCCGGGGGGACGTCCTCGGGGTCTTTGTTCACTCCGGCACAGGCCAGGCTTGGCGGGTGCAGAGTGTGCAGGGTTCGCGGTTCCGGGCTGATGCCAGGGGTTAAAAGCTGGTTTTGAGCAGAGCCTCTGCTCATGGGAGTCCCAGGTGCTTAGAGCCAAAAGGTAGCCAGGTCCTCCGGGGTTTGTGAGGTTGCTGGCCACAAGAGGTGCCGGGATGTAGCAGGAGCAGGTTCAAGGGTCGACGGGCCGGTAGGGCTGGGACCAAAGCAGTTGGTGTCTTCCTCTTCTTAGCAGCTGCACAGCAGGTCTTCTTGCTTCTTTGTTTTTTGGAATCTGGAATCTAAGGAAGGAAGGTTCAGGGTGCCCCTAAATACTAGATTTAGGGGCGTTACAGGTAGGTACACCCCCTATTCTGCCACTCTCCTGTGGGAGGGGGGCAGTAGCCTAGTCCTGATTGGACAGGGCCTCCCATCTTCAAGATGGCGAGCGCCCGAAGATGTGCTTCACCTCGCCTCTCCCACCTGAGGGGTGGGGTTGGCAGGCTGACACATCCCCTGTCCTTATTTGGGGTTTCCGGCCAGAGTGGGGGCAGCAAGTGGCCTGGGGAAGCTCACAGAGGCGGCATGCCTTTGAAGCTTCAACCCATGGGTCCAGCAACATGTCTGCTGTGTGGCAGCCTAGGCAGCCTCCCAGACCAGACGTGGATTGTAGGTTAGGTTTCAGGGGGCATCTCTAAGATGCCCTCTGGGGTGCTTGGTACATTAAATCCGACACTGGCATCAGTGCGGGTTTAATGTGCTGAGAAGTTTGATACCAAACGTCTCAGTCTTCAGTGTTGCCATTATGGTGCTGTGGAGTTCGTGTTTGACTAGCTCTCAGCACCATGTACTCTTAAATGGCAGCACTGCACTTACAGTGCCCAGGAATGGACCTGGGTACTGTAGTGGCACAGGGCTCATGCTCCTGTGCCCACACCACTGGCATAGGGCACCCAGCTAGAGGGATTGCTGATGTATGCCAGGGCAGTGTAGGTGGAGGGCATGGCACACAAGGATGTGTGCCATGTCGACTCTTTGTTTTGTCTTGCACCCAGACACTCAGCCTGCAAGGGCAGTGTGTGTGTGTTAGGGTACAGGGCCTCTAAGGTCGGCACAATGACTGCTGCAGCCCTTTGAGGCCTTCCCTGGTCACAAGGCCCTGGGTACCTAGGGTACAATTTACTAGGGGCTGACATGTGGCCAGGGTTTGCCAATTTGGGTTTGTGGTTTTTAGGGAAGGAACAGAGGCCCTGGGCACCTGATTGGCAGGAGTCCAGGGCACACTCAGTCAAAGTACATTCAGCAATTCAGCAAAAAGTGGGGGCATACCATGCAAGAAAGATGGCACTTTCTCACACAAACCGACAAAGAGAAAGACAATGTTTTAAATTAGGCTACCCCCCCAATAATACGAGCTATCCCGGAGCCTCTGTTCAGGGATCACCCAGTGCCTGGAACTGCAAGGTAAGACCTACGTCCTCGGCTGAGGAATACCGAGTCCAAGGAAAAGAAAGATTAGGGATGGACTGCACAAGGTAGGAAAGTACTGAGTAGCAGTACCAATGAGTGTGTGTAATACATGAAAGAGTTGAATCTGTTTTACTCTTGCTGTTTAAACATTAGTCAGGAAAGTATACTTTTTTTATTATTATTAGTTTTCATAAAGGCTCATACAGTGCATAGATATGACATTCATGAGTACAGCAGTCGGAAGTGGAAAAAACAAAGGAGAACAACCAACTCGTGGCTACAATGTATGCTTAGAAGGAATAGATTCCAATCACAGTGGAAAAACATCTGCACATGTCCACGTTACTGGTAAGCATAGCATTAATGTTTTACACTGAAGCATTGTCATGGGTATCCGACTGTACAGTGGACCTTAAGTATAGCAGGAGGGGCTCCCATATGTCATTTGGTTTGGACGTAGTCGGTAGCTCCTCTGCATAGAGAACTAAATTATCTCTACAATACGTTAGATCTCTGAGCCACTGTTCGGCTGAGGGACTCTGTGTGAGAAGTTGGCCTGATATATGATGTCACTAGTTCTAGTGTACACCTTGTATCAGGCCAAACAACCCTTATGGTGATTGGTTGTAAAGTCAACATTATAGACCAGCTATCCTAGTGGTAGCATGGACAAGAGCAGTCTTAGGCTAAACTCTGTATGGCATGTGAAGCCAGCTGTTATACCATTATAATCCCTTGAATACCAAATGAAAGGACACCACACCAGATATATATATAAAATTAGAATGTATTTATTCTAACATATACCCTCAGCACTCTTTATGAGTTCAGAGGTCTAAACACAACAATTTCTTAAGTAGCATACGTTAAATTACACAGGAAAAATACAGTTAGGCCCAGGGGCCACGCAAACCATATACTAAGAAAGTGGTATAAGTACCACGTCACGAACAGGGAGTCGGCCTAGGGAATCGCTGGGGCTACACTACCCTACCAATTGTTAGGAAGTGGGAGGCCCACGGGAAGCGTGTGCAGTGTGGAAACACACACACGGGTTACATTAAAGTCAATGGGAATGTAGCAATTAGAAATAGGAAGAATAAGGACACTTCCTAAGTAACTAGGAGGAAGCAACTAAAGACTTAGACACTTGGATAGTCAATATCCACTGGAGCACCGGAGTACTCGCGTTACCTCACCCACAGGAGACGGGTGCATAGGTGTGAAGATGTGTCGGGTGTCGTCGCTGGATCCTATGGATGCCTGAAGAACAGATGCTGGCAGGCGGCCAGGAGGAAGATGTCCGGTGGATCCAAGGGTGGATCTTGAAGGAAGAACACCTGCAAGCAGAGGGGACAAAGTCTGGGTCACTAGCCAGTGACCGTGTGGAACCAGGAAGGAACCAGGCGATGTCGTGCAGAACACAGGTGATGTCTTGAAGCTTGTCTCTGCAGCTGCGTGGACCAGGAGGTGTCGAGGACGACCAGAACCAGGGTACGAGCTGTCCCACGAAGGATCCTGCTGCTGGCGGAGTCGACGTCCCGATTGGAGTCAACAAGCCTTGGCAAAGGCAACCCACGCGGAAATGGAAATTCGCTTCAGGTGCAGACCAGGAAGGTCTGAGGCACTTCTCTTTCACAGGGAAGCAAGGGCCAGTCTGGAGGAGCCAAACCAGCGGTGAAAAGTTAAGGGTTCGTCGTCACTGAGGCTACTAGCCAACGGGCAAGCAACCAGACAGACGCGTCGAGCAGGAAAATGCAGAAGAGCCCCACGCAGAACTCGTGGAGTGTGGAGGGCTGATCTTCGGTGCAGATGGTGCTCTGGGTTGGAGCTTCTCAATCCCCAGAGCACAACTTCGAGAATGCCTCAGATGCTGCACTGGAAGCTACTCGCCAATTTTCCCAGGTAGCCGGTCCCACGTCTCTCGTCGCCTCCACGGATCTCAGCTTGGCTGTGGATGTGGATCAGGGTCAGAGAAGTCTGGAGGTCAAGGCGCTGGTCGGGCTCTGCAGTCGGATCCTCGTAGAACTTAGGCAAATCAAACGGCAGGTCGCTTGTTGGTGCCTGTTTTCACAGGGTGGCCACTCCTTGGCCACAAGGGAGATTCTTCAGTCATCATCATCATCAAATTTACTTTTTTCGGTTTATAAACAAACCATAAAAGCATACTAAAAAAAGACATGTATGCCAATAAAAATTTAAAACCTTGATTAACATATAAAAACATTAAAAGCATAGCAAAAGCCACAGCAACAAAATCAATTAAATATATTTTTCCTAAAACATTTAGGCAATTCAGGTGTTGCTAATTTTCCTTAAGATTTTTACAGCCGCAGAGAGAAAACTAGAAACATTAAAAATTTCCCACATATTCGACAATAGCTGCAGGTACAGGAGTGCTGGCTTGGCTTGCACAAAGCCCTTATTAACTAAGATTGGCAAGATAAAACGCTTCCTGATACCAGTAAGGTGTTTGCAGAAGAAAATAAAGTGCATGGTATCCTGACCTGAAAAATCATCACATGTGCAGGCGCCTAGGTCTTCCACTCTCTTCCAGCCTGGCGATTTTCCACAAAAAAAGTGGAATTGATTTAATCTAAATCTAACCAGTAGGAATCGGTGGTTTGGGTTCGTGGCCAAATCCAAGTATGGTTCCATGGTCACTGTGGTCTTCAGCAATTGATTTGCCCTTACAGTCGGTTTTACCAGCTCTCTCTCTTCTCTGGCCATAGTGGCTATTCGCAAACATGTTTCTTTAACCCACTTAACATCTCCCCTCACCAATTTTTCGGGGAAGTTGTATAAGTCGGGTCTGCCCAATCTCATTGACATATTATAGACATATTTGAGCCAGGGAATACGGGACCCATAATCAAGGGCCAGGCAATCTTTCAGAATTGCGCGATTTAGCCCTAAATCAGGGTTTAGCCAGGTTACAATCCATTTTAACAGGGGGGCCATAGCAATTAAATCTTCGACATAACCAACCCCACATTCTTGATGAACAATGTAACTGGCTGTCGATTGCGGAACAGATAATATGTTCCTGAGGAACTTATCTTCAACCACCTGGATTGCCTTCACATTCCTAATGCCCCACAGGTCAGCCCCGTACATTGCAAGGGAGATACATTTTGCTCTATAAATTTTTAGGAGGGCCTTCATGGGTCTAGCTCCTAGTTTGCGTGCGAAGCCTAAGACCGCCAATGTGGCTCTAGTTAAGACATTCCTTTTAGCAAAAATTTGAGTTCCCCACGAGCCCTGGTCATCGAATAACACTCCTAAATACGGGAACGTGGAATCCCTAGTTATTATGTTCCCTTCACAATAAAAGGTTTTAACCCTCGAAGTCTTACAGCCAGTTACCATTACATGAGATTTTGAAAAATTTACAGTAAGGTCCAAAGATCTCATGAAGGCTGCAAACAGGTTTAAGAGTGACTGAAGGCCAACAGCAGTTCTGGCTAGCAGGGCAGCGTCATCCGCATAAAGAAGTGCCGGGATTAAACATTTCCCGGCTCGAGGAATATCTTTACAACCTGCAATTAAGGCGGAATCAAGGTTGTTGATATAGAGCGTGAAAAGTAGGGGGGCCAAAATGCACCCCTACCTAACGCCATTGGTAATGTTAATGCCTTTAGTACAGTTGCCCATCTGGTCGTACCTCACGGTGGCTGATAAGTCCCTATGTAGATCTGCAAGGAAGTATACAATATTTTTATCAACTCCTAGATTTAAGAGCATGGTCCAGAGTTTGGACCTATTCACTCGGTCAAAGGCCGATGATAGGTCCATGAATGCTAAGTAAAGTGCACCCTTCTTGGCAGTAGTATATTTTCCGATCAAAAGATGTAAATTTAAACATTGAACTATCGTACCCATACCCTTTCTAAAGCCATACTGTAGGGCTGAAAGGGTATCTGTTTCCTCAAGCCATCCCGTGAGTTGTCCTAACACGACCCTACCGAGCACCTTAACTGCAGAGTCGATAAGGGATATCGGGCGATAACAACTAGGATCCCCTCTATTACCCTTTTTGAAGATGGGTATTATTACGGACTCCGACCATGTACTTGGCAGACCTAGCTGAAAGGCATTAACAAAAACATTATATAATATTTTTGACCAGATCTTAATGTCTGCTTTAAACAGGTCTGCCGGGACGCCGTCCGGCCTGGGGGCCTTGTTGCTCGTCATCTGAGTTATTGCTACAGCCACCTCGGACTCAGTAAAAGACAGGGCGTATTTCTCCACATTAAAGTCAGGGTTAATGCTAGTGACTACCCTTTCATAGACTGATTTAAAGTGATTTAGCCACGCCTGTTCCTGGATACCACAGTCAAGTTCCCTATTACTGGATTCCTGAAAAAAGGACTTGTTCACTACTGCCCAAAATTTTGCGCTATTATTAACTACATCAACGGAGAGGAGCTCATCCCAGGCATCCTCCCTAATCTCCTTTTTTCGATTCTTCAACGCCAATTTATATGTTTTCCTTAATCCAGCTATGGCTATTTTATCTGATGGAGTGGATTTCAAAGCGGCCAACAGGTTCCGATGTGCTACAGAGCAGTTATGATCGAACCACCTTTCCCCTGCCCTATGTTGACCCTGACCTTGACATGGTCGTTTGAGATCCCTATCAACTTGGGCACACATTTTGGAGAATGCCCCATGACTTTCTTGTCCACAGTGCCCTCTCCCAGACAAATGGCCAGTTCATCTCCAACCTCGGCCCATAAGTTAGCGTAAAACTCCCTTGGTACTACCCGGCACCATTTCAGGCGGCGAGCTTGGTTCGTGGGGCATATCTCTATGTTACCCACTGTTCTGTTAGATTTATCCGTTTTCTTTAAGTCATCTACCATAGTAAGTGTGATGGGATTATGGTCACTAAAAATGGACCAGGAAACACAATACCCACTTACCCTGTTAGCCAATACAGCACGAATAAAAATAAAATCGATCGTAGATCCTGTTCCCTTACCTTTAAATGTAGGGACTGACAATTCTCCCGCTGGGTAAATCAAATCATGATCTACCACCAATTCCTCAAGATAAAGACCTTGAAGAGAATGCTCAAAGTGTGTGTTCTCTGGACTCATTGGTCCCAGGCTATCCCAAACGTAGCAATTCTCTTTACAACAATGGACATTGAAGTCACCTAGCACAAGGACAGAATAACTATTTCGGTTTTCTCTGCTATATGACACCAAAAAATCATGCAGGCTAACTAAGTGTTCATTTGTGAAGGATTTTTCAAAAGAATTATAAAAATTAACAATAAGCCAAACACCTGCATCCCTAGTTGGAATTTGGACAGCCAGACAATATGGTGTACCGGTCTCCACTTTAGTGTGAGTGCCCTCGATTTTTAAAGAGATCAGGGTCAATAACCCGCCCTTAGCCCGCCCCATAGGAGAGGGAATTGCTGGGGACCAATAAGCTGTATAGCCGTCCAGATGAAACACGTTTTTGGTGTCCCAGGTTTCCTGCAGCCCGATAATATCACACTCCCTTAGGGAGTCCTTCCACTTAACATCATCTGACTTGTTATTTAATCCCGCAATATTCCAACAGAGTATCCTTGTCCCCACATGATTCTTCCTTGTCTGGGTGCTTGTTACTGAGAGCTTGTTGTTAATGGGTAACCCATTAGCCAAATTTACCTTTGTAGATATAGTGGAGCCCAGTGAATCTATTTCCCCAAGGTTGCTCAGTGTCTCAAATCGGTTATATGTAGGGACAATGAACTCATTTGGGCCCTGGATTGAAGTTCTGCCATTCAACTGTTTCCTGTGTCTTTCTATTGGGGCAGTATTTCGATAAAAGAACCCTAGAGGTAAGATATTAATGCCTACACCCCTTAGATTCCTTGTCCCTGCTCTCTCAAGAATGAGATTAACAAGATGTGGTGAGGCAAAATTTAATACCACGCAATCCCCATTGCTCTGTTTCTCTGAATCACCAATCCACGGTATTCTCCGTGTCATTTTAAAATCTCTAAACAAACAACTGCCAAGCCCAGTAAGATTGTCTAGGTGATGAAGGGCTTTATTTCTGAGGGACGTCCAGTGTTCCTCCGTGCCTTGTGACAAAGGAGGCACGTTTGATAGGAATGTTTTGTGCCATGACTGCTTCCCTGGGCCGGTCAGTGGGTCCTTCTATCCCTCCCCCCACTGGGACGCGTTGGTACAGAGATAATTGATTCTCCATTTTACTCAATCTGCAATCTAAATCCCCTAGTTTAGAAAGAATTGGATTAAGCATGGATAATAATTTTTCTTCTATTTTAAAAATAATGCGATCCTCCATTTCCAGCTCAATCTGTTTGGGGGAACGCTGTGGGGTTGCATTTAAAGGCCCTTGTTTATTTGGGGTGACAGCCTCTATTACGCGGCCCTTCCTTCCCTGAGAGCCTTTAGTCTTCTTGTCGAATGTCGAAGGTCCAGAGTTTTGTGTGTCTAGTTTCAATTCAGGATAATCCAAAGTCCTAGGGACTCAGCTCCCACTCTTATACTAATCTGGGGGGCTGGGAGACCTGCTAGGTCCCTCCTATGGGTGGGACCAGGGAGGGGGGTGCTTACACCCCCTTCCCTTTGTCCAGTTTCGCGCCAGGACTGGGGCTGGAGTGCCCCAGCACCGGTTTGAACCGGACTATGCATGGGACACCTTGTGTGCCCCAGGCAGTGTCTCGTTTCTTTCATCCCTCCCTGCCCCAATACACTAAGCCCTGTCTAGGTGAGGAACTTCGATTTTCGATCACGATCGTATTGACCCGCCATTTTGTGGCCCGCCGCCATTTTGTGTTGCCATCACTCAGGCAGCACGGCGAACAAAGTCTATTCTGCTTTTTCTGTAGCCTGGTGTCGAAATACGCCCTCGGCCTCTATTTGCAAGCTGGTGTTAGAACTAGCCGAGTACACTAATCCCTGTCTGGCTTTTCTAATCCACGTCTCAACTGTGAGAAGTTGGCCTGATGTATGATGTCACTAGTTCTAGTGTACACCTTATATCAGTCCAAATACCCTTATGGTGATTGGTTGTAAAGTCAACCTTATAGACCAGCTATCCTAGTGGTAGCATGGACAAGAGCAGTCTTAGGCTAAACTCTGAATGGCATGTGAAGCCAGCTGTGATACCATATATAATCCCTTGAATACCAAATGAAAGGACACCACAACAGATATATATATAAAATAAAGTGTATTTATTCTAGTCAAACCCTCAGCACTCTTTATGAGATTAGAGGTGAGTACAACACAGTCTTATTTAAGCATACATTAAGTCACACAGGTAAGTAATACAGTTAGGTCCTAGGGGCCACGCAAACCATATACTAAGTAAGTGGTATAAGGACCACTGTCACGGAAATAGAATAGGCCTAGGCCTAGGGAATCGCTGGGGCTACACTACACTAGCTTTAGTTAGGAAGTGGGAGGCCCACGGGATTCGTGTGCAGAGTGGAAACACTCACGCGTAATGCGTAAAAGTCACTACCAATAGTACAGTTTAGAAAACGATAGATTTAGGACACTTCCGGAGTAGCTAGGAAGTCGAGACTGGAAAACTAGACACTAGGATAGTCACTATCCTGATGAGCACCGGAGTACCCAAGTTACCTAGCCCACAGGCTGCGGGTGCATAGGGGTGAAGTTGCGTCGGTTTTCGTCGTCGACTCCTATGGATGCCTGAAGAAAGATGCTGACAGGCAGTCAGTGAAGAGTGTCCGGTGGATCCCAAGGCTGGGATCAAGAAGAGAGGAGACCTGCAAGCAGAAGGGACAGAGTCAAGGTCACTAGCCAGTGACCACGTGGAACCAGGAAGGAACCAGGCGATGTCGTGAAGATTGCAGGTGAAGGTGAAGCTTGTCGCTGCAGCCAGGAGGACCAGGAAGCGTCGAGGACGACCAGGACCAGGAGGCGAGCTGTCCCACGAAGGCTCTTGCTGTCGGCGGCGTCGAAGTTGGACTAGGACTCACCAAGCCTTGGCAAGCGGAACCCACGAAGAACGGAGGACTTGCTTCTGGTGCAGACCAGGAAGGTCTGGGGTGCTTCTTCTTTGCAGAGAAGCGGGAGCCAGCCTGGAGGAGCCAAACCAGCGCAGAAGATTTCAGGATGCGTCGTCACAAAGGCCACTAGCCAGCGGGCAAGCAACCGGACAGACGCGGAAAGCAGGAAAATGCAGAAGGGCCCCACGCAGGACTCGTGGAGTGTGGGGGGCTGATCTTCGGTGCAGATGATGCTTGGGGTTGGGGCTTCTCAATCCCCGGTGCACAACTTCGAGGGTGCCTCAGAAGCTGCGCTTGAAGTTACTAGCCACTTTTCCCAGGCAGCCGGTCCCACGTCGCCTCCACGGATCTCAGCTCTGCTGTGGATGTGGATCAGGGTCGGAGAAGTCTGGAAGTCAAGGCTCTGGTCGGGCTCTGCAGTCGGTTCCTCGTAGAACGTGGGCAAAGCAAAGGGTAGTCTCTTGATGGTGCCTGTTTGCACAGGGTAGCCACTCCTTGGCCACAAGGGAGATTCTTCAGTCTTCTTCTTTCGTCGAATGTCGAAGGTCCAGAGTTTCTGTTCCAGTTGCAGGTTCAGGATAATCTAATCTCCTGGGGCCCAGCTACCACTCTTATACTAATCTGGGGGGCTGGGATACCTGCTAGGTCACGCCTTATGGGTGGGACCTGGGAGGGGTGGTTACACCCACTTCCCTTTGTCCAGTTTCGCGCCAGAGCTGGGGCTGGAGTGCCCCAGCGCCGGTTTGAACTGGACTATGCAAGGAACACCTTGTGTGCCCCAGGCATGTCTCATTCCTTTCAGCCCACCCTGCCCCAATACACTAAAGGCTGTCTGGGGAGGTTCTAGCACCTCCCCAAGCAGGAAACCTATTGTCCAGGCCTCCCTGGCTGGGATCACTCCCAGCTGCAGGAGGTCAGACTTGTGTCGTGGCAGCAGCATCCATTTTGTGATGCTGAGGCTTTGGTCAGAGGCTAACAGTGAAGTATGATTTTAACATGTCTTTCCCTCTAGAAGGGGGGAATAATATCCTCATGTCCAGAAATGGCATGGGGGGGTATTATTCCACAGTGTTAGACACCTTACACGACATGTTTCGATAAAGCCAAACCATAGTTACCATAACCGTCTAAGATTATAAGGCACTTTAAGAGTATATGGTAGGCTATATCATAGAACAGCTATAAGGACATGGTTCCGAAAGCTGCAGACAGGCTCAGCTCATGCTAGAGCACCATCTCACATGTTACCAAGCACTCTGCCTCCAGGATTGTTAAGGCCTGCCATAGGAGTGACTGATAGGTACACATGTGTCTATATGTAACTTAGGTATAGGAATACTACACCTAAGCAAGGGGTGATTACACGACCTTGCCCCAGCTGAGTGATCAGCCAGTTCTGTCAAAATGGAAGGCCAGGCCAGGGGTGGCATAATACATGCTGCAGCCCCTGGTAGGCCTAGGGTACACCTATGCCCTGGGTACCTAGGGTACACTGTACAGGGGCCAATAAGGTGATCCTATCCAAATGGGTTATGCACCTAAAGTACATAGTATTAATTTAGAGAGAGAACAGCAGGGCTGTGGGTCTGATTAGCAGGCCCACAGCCACATCCAAGTCGAAAACCAGTAAAGCAAAAGCAAAAAGTGGGGGTGAACATAGAAAGCAGACCCTACATCAACTATCTGTTGGCTCACACTATTCTTTCCTGACCTTATCTTATCGACTGGCCTTCACTGTCTCCTGCTAGCATTCTCTTGTTTCACAACTGTCCTCCAACACACAAAACGTATCTCGCCACCTGCAAGTTAGTTATGAATCTGTTAATATATTAGCTCGAGGGTGGGATGACAAACACAGTTGGAGGAGAGGTCTCTTCGAGTTATCTGACACTTCTGTTTTCGAACCTTTCTTATTGGTTCCACCTTGTTTTCCAACTTTCCTTATTGGTTCTTTCTTGTATGCTCTGGGAGGGCATTTTTATTAATAATTGTATCATTGTTTGGTATTTAACTTTTTTTTTTTTTAGCACTTTTTTTTTTTTTAACTTATTTTTATTGCCATTTTCACATTTCATAAATTGTTTGGTATTTAACTTGATGCGCCACAGAGTGAAGTGGCAGTCTCCTGAGAACCTACTTTGTGTACTTCTAGGATAACTGTACTAGCTGCAGCTAAATAAATCTGAACTTCTAACACCGACAGAGTGTCCCGTGTCTCTGTGTAGCGAAGCAGGTGAACTCCGGAGACATTGGGCGTACCCTGCGCCGCCAGGCCCAAAAGGTTCTGGTTCTTCATAGGGTGGTGCTAGCACCTCCCAAGGCAGGAAACCTATTGTCCAAGCCTCCCTCCCTGGAATGACTCCCAGCAGCAGGAGGTCAGATTTGTGTCTGTGGCAGCAGCATCCATTTTGTGATGCTGGGGCTCTGGTTAACTTTAACCGGGTAGTAAGTCTTCAACATGTCTTCTCCCTCTAGAAGGGGGAATACTATCCTCATCGCCAGAAATGGTGTGGGGGTAGTATTCCAAAGTGTTAGACACCTTACACAACATGTTTTGATAAAGCCAAACCATAGTTACCATAACCGCGAGGATTATAAGGCTATTTAAGAGTATATGGTAGGCGATATCATAGAACAGCTATAAGGACATTGTTCCGAAAGCTGCAGTCAGGCTCAGCTCATGCTAGAGCACCATCTCACATGTTACCAAGCACTCTGTCTCCAGGATTGTTAAGGCCTGCCATAGGAGTGACTGAAAGGTTACCCATGTGTCTATATATAAGGTAGGTATAGGAATACTACACCTAAGCAAGGGGTGATTACACGACCTTGCCCCAGCTGAGTGATCAGCCAGTTGTGTCATGATGGGAGGCCAGCCAGGGGTGGCATAATACATGCTGCAGCCCCTGGTAGGCCTAGGGTACACCTATGCCCTGGGTACCTAAGGTACACTGTACAGGGCCCTATAAGGTGATCCTTACCAATTGGGTTATGCACCTAAAGTACATAGTATGAATTTAGAGAGAGAACAGCTGGGCTGTGGGTCTGATTAGCAGGCCCACAGCCACATCTAAGTCGAAAACCAGTGAAGCAAAAGCAAAAAGTGGGGGTGACCATAGGAAGCAGACCCTACTCTCCTACAAGGAACACCCCAGAACCAATACTCAAGCAAAAAGGCGAAGAAGGTTGCAGCCGCAACATACCATAACGCCACGAAGAGCAGAAGCCCACAGGCGACCACAACTCCCCAGCACATACCAGGGCTATATAACAGCCAACCCTGCCCCACATGGGGCATGTCACATCCCAAGACCTGGGAACCTCTTAGGAAGAAACTTCCGCAGCAGAGGACAACAAAAAGACCCGCTGCAAGATAACCCCGCAGGAGACCTATCAAGCAGCCTGAGAGGAACGCAGAAGGCCCAATCTCAGGCCCAGCATGGTGTGAAAAACCCAAAGGAAAAACACAGTCAAAAAGGGCTGGCCAGCAGCCAACATAACCACAACCTCAGCCAGACAACCGGGGCGACTCGCTCCAACGGAAGAACAGCTCCAAGAACCAGAGCAACACGCAGGTCACTCAGGAGGAGAAGAAGGAGGGGGAGGAGGAGGAGGAGGAGGAGGAGGAAGAGGACGAAGCCCCGCCAAGAACCTCTGGATGGCTGAGTCCGCAGGGGCATGGAACAAAAGAGCACCATCAAAGGGAAGGTCCACCAGCCGTTCTCAAACATTCTCCGGGAACACACTGTCTCGAAGCCAGGCATAGCAACGAAGAGCAACCGAAGACCGCAGTCGTGGAGACAGCGAAGAGCCACCTTTTGATGACGTCGGAGAGAAAGCCACAACACGGCGGCCCGTCTCCGGCGAGGATGACACCAGCAACCGCCGAACCTTTGGAGAAGAGGAGGCGTCCGAAGACGAGTCAACGACCCGAAGTTGGCCTGGCGCCGTAGAGTCCGCATCCTGAGGCAGGCCACCGTCTGCAAACGGCGCCGGAGGAGATGCCGAGGCGACCTCTGACACAGCACATGGGGCAGGAGAACGGAGCTGGGCCGAAGCCGGGGTGGCGAAGGGGCGGCGTCGTTCGACCTCCGACAAGGCAGCCGCCTGCGTGGAGGGACGAGAAGGCCCCGGGGAAGGACGAGGAGTCCCCCGCCAGCTGCCACTCTTGACAGGGCAAGATGGGCCCTCCGCCTCCCCCATGGCCAGTAGCCGCCGGCGCCGCAGTGGCATCACCTCGGCCTTGGACAAGGACGCCGCCTGTCCCGAGTACCGAGAGGGGCTCGGGTGTGAGACTCGAGACCCGGCGACCTCCCGCACCACCACAGGGACTCGCACAGGAGTTTGCGGCGAAGCAGAGGTGCCGTGGTCCGAAGGAGGAACCCCGAAGGGCCGCACCTCAACGGCACCACATCCGCCGAGCCTGGATCTGAACCATTCGGCGCCAAGGCCGGAGCCACCGGCGATGCCGCAGATGGCCCCGCACACTGCAAGGGATCCGCTGACATCCCAGGGTGAGGAAGGAGAAGGAGGAGAAGCCAGCAAGGCCTGTAAAGCCGCCGCATATGTCTCCATCTGGGCTCTGGACGCCGGGAAACGGTGGATAAGGGGACGACACGCAGGGCTGCACCACCCACGGAGAGCCCACGCCCCTGACAGGCCGGAACCCGACCCTCGGGGACAAACTGCGACACTTATCGATAGGTGAGCGGAGCTCTTGCGTCCTCTAGGATCGAAGTTGGCGAGGGAAGCCGTGGCCACGAGAACCCTCCGCAGGGGCCGGACGAGGTGCCGACGCCAACCTGGACACACGAGCAGAAAGAAGTTTCATCCGGCGCTCCCGCCGGGACTTCGGCTTCATCTGCTGGCACGCCTCACAATCAGTGAGTCGTGGTGTTCCCCCAAACACCACATACAGATGGGGTGAGGATCCGTCGCCGACTTGAGGCGGCTACACGACGTGCAAGTTTTAAAGCCCGAAGGCATTCGCACACTGTTCCTACACACGCAGCAATAGCGTAAGGGAAAGGCCTTAACAGGCCCAGAGCACAAACCGGATCTGCGTTGCACGCGGAAAAGGAAAAAACTGACGTAGGCGCGCCGGGGTGGGACTTATGTGACCTCGCTGACGTCACGTGTGCACGACGCCTGGGCTGAGTCGCGTGATGTCGTCCCCCTGGCGCGCAGGGATGCTGGACAAGAAAGTTTTCCGGGTCCAGTCTCACGCCTGGGGATAATTCTACGTCAAGGAATCTGCAGCTAGTAGTCTCTATCAGATGCACAAAGCCCCAGCGGAACCAGAGGCAGGTGCACAAGGGAACACATGAAGGGCCACGACGATGGACCAGAACAAGCAGGCAGGCGCAGGCATGCGCAGCCAGCAGCAGGCAACACCACGGAGCAGCACACCAGAACAAGCCAGGTGCAAGCCGAAGACAGAGGTCAGGGAGGGCCAGGACACACCCTAAGGGAGGGGCCGGTCCCGAAACACACACTGACCCACGATAGAAGTGGGACCAGGCAGAAGAAAAGGAAAGAGAGAGAGAGAGAGAGAGAGACGGAGGACGGCCCCAGACCGTCAACCAGATCACAGAAAGCCAAAGAAATCCAGTCCCTCTGGAACACCAGCTAGAGAACCAGGCTGAATCGCTGGACAGAAGGGCAGATTCGCCACAACACCAAGCCGCAGACAGCAGGCCAGACTGGTCAAGCGACGTAGCGAACCTGGAGAAGGACAGACCTGGACGCAACGCAAGCTGCGCCAAGACCATTGCAAAGAGACCGCACCAGCGATATACCGTGACGCCAAGGAGAGCAAGGAACCTGAAAAGGGTGACCACACCCCCCCAGCACATGACAGAGCTATGTAAAAGCAACAAGTACCCCACATAGGGTATGCTACGTCCCAAGAAAAACATGGGAACACCTCTTAGGAAAAATTCCACAGCAGAGGACAAACAGAAAGGCCTGCCGGTAAAACCGCAGACGGCTTGCCAAATAGCCAATAAAGAATACACAAAAGGTCCAATACCAGGACCTACACGGGCTTACCAACAGCCCAAACCACAAGGCAAAAAAAAAAAAAAGGACTGAACCAGCAGCCAACAGCACCGAAGGGCCAACCGAAGGACCCTGAAGGCACACCAACCACACAGAACACACAACCGGGGTTACTGAACACTAGACCCCAGAGAACAATGGGAGAACACCTCCCATAACACAGCAGAGGACCTATAACCAGGTTCACTGAGGAGGAGGAGGAGGAGGAGGAGGACGAAGCCCCGCAAGGAACCGCTGAATGGCAGAATCCGCAGGGGCGTGAAACAAAAGAGCGCCATCGAAGTACGAGTTACTTACCTTCGGTAGCGATGTATGTGGTAGAGACTATTCTAGCCTCAGATTCCTTCACGTAGAATTATCCCCAGGCGTGAGACTGGATCCGGAAACTTTTTGCCACAGCATCTCTGCGTGCCAGGGGCGGGACGACATCACTCGACTCTGCCTAGGCGTCGTCCGCGTACGTGACTTCAGCGAGGTCACATAAGACCCGTCCCGGCGTGCCCACATCAGTTTTCTTCGGAAAACTTTTCTGCACCACAAAGCAGAACCACCAGATAAAAAACTGGGAGCATGGGAACAGTGTCCTTAGAGCAGAAAAATTGGAAAGAAACGGTGACTAACAACATCACCAGGGTAGTGCCAACACCGCAGACCCCAAGGGCAGGGAAAGAAGAAAGTAGAAGAACAAGCAGAAACCTGCGCAGCCATCCTGCCTGTACATAGACAACTTCCCACCCCTGTGCCCCGAAGGGAAGAACAGGCATAAAAAACATGGCACACGTAGGAAGCCCACCCCCCTCATCCTGAGCAAGGAAGGGGGACCAGTCCCAAGACAGAGAGGGACAACAAACCACAAAGCCACCCCAACCTAGAGGGCAACCACCCACAAGGACAAGGGCAAGACATGGCCAGAGGACCCTCAAACCAGAGGACAGCAATGGAAGGAAGGGAGGGCAAGGATAGAAGCAATCCACCCCCAAACCTGGAGTAGCCAGAGCAGCAGGGCACCAGTGCACAAACCCCATCCTCCAAAGAACCAAGGGAGGAATGAACCGCCCCCAAACGGAGCCACCCGTCAAGAACAAGGAAGGCACTCACAGGAGACACAGCCCCCCACCGGGAGGCGAGTACCGAAGACCAAAGCAAGGGTCCTCGCAGAACAGGAGAGGAAGGGCGGGGCGTGAAGGAATCTGCAGCTAGAATCGTCTCTACCAGATACATCGTTACCGAAGGTAAGTAACTTGTACATCTGATAGAGACTACTAGCCGCAGATTCCTTAACATAGAATAGATACCCTAGCCATACCCAGAAGGGAGGAGGGCCTGCAAGAGAGCTTCCCCACCAGGAGAGACACAGGGCCCCAGCAGGGGACAGGTCACAGGGACAAGAAGGGACAGGCCAGGAAAACCTAAGCCGAACCAAGGGAGAACTACCCAACACCCCATAGGGGCAGACTGCACCCGAAAGCCTCAAGGAACAGGAGGCAGGGCCCACCTGAAGAAACACATACACAGTGACAGAAGAGCAGCACACACCCCCAGCCGCAAACAGCGGACAAGGCAGGGACAGCTGCACCGCCAAAAGTGCAGACGGAAGAAGAAAGGCACAAGAGTACACAGCAACAGCCACAACGGCGTAGCAGAACAAACAGGCCCGCACTGACATGCACAGCCAGCAGCAGACAACACCACAGAACGGTGCACCCAGGACAAGCTAGACGCCGGCCGAAGGCAGAGGCCAAGAAGGGCTAAGAAGAGCCCGGACAAGCCCCAAGGGAGGGGCCAGCACACACTGACCAACGAATGAAGAGGAACCAGGCAGAAAAAAGAAAGAAAGACGGGAACGGACCAAGCCGTCCAGCCGAACACAAAAACCGGGGAAACCAGACACAGGACCAAGGTGGACAGAAGCGCAAAACCGCTACAACGCAATGCCGCAGACAGCAGGCCGGACTAGGCCAGCGACGCAGCAATCCAGGAGAAGGACGGACTGGGGCACAACGCAAGCCACTCCAAAACCATCAGCAAGAAGACCACACCAGCGACATACTGGGACACCTCGGAGAGCAGAAGCCCGAAGGACGACCACATCTCTCCAGCACATGATAAAGCCATATAATAGCTACCATTACCCCAAATAGGGCATGTGAACCATCTTAGGAAAAAGTTTCCGCAGCAGAGGACAACAGAAAGACCTGCGGAGAAAACCACAGACGGCTTGCCAATCAGCCAATAAAGAATACACAGAAGGCCTAATCTCAGGGCCTACACAGCTTACCAACAGCCAAAACCACAAGTCAAAAAAGGGCTGGACCAGCAGCAGCAAAGTCCTAACAAAAGGACCTGAAGGCACAACCACACAGAACACACAACCGGGGCTACTCGCTACAAGACCCGAGGAAAACAACGGAAGAACACCTCACAAAACACAGACCGACTTACAGGTCACTGAGGAGGAGGAGGAGGGGGGAAGACGAAGCCCCGCAAGAAACCTCTGAATGGCAGAATCCGCAGGGGCGTGGAACAAAGGAATGCCATCAAAGGGAAGACCCACCAGCCTTTCCCAAACGTTCTCCGGGAACACACTATCCCGTAGCCAGGCATGTCGACGAAGGGCCACCGAAGAAGCCATGGTACGACCAAGCACCTCTGAAATATCCAGAGCCGAGTGAAGAATAAATGCCGCCAGCTCCCGGCCATCCAAGACATGGTGCATCAGATCAACAGAGGCACCCTCCTGAGAAGCGGCAGACATAAGGGACTCCGCCGAATCCCACAAGCAAGAAGTGGCCCTAGCCAAAACACAAAGAGTGTTATGGGCCCGCAAAGCTGCATTGGTGGAGGCGAAGATATTGGGCCCCCATGAATATAACCAGCGGGCCTCCCGCGATGGGGGAGACAACACCGATGGCAGGGAGGTAAAGGCAGTCTGTAAATGAGGGCCCCTGGTAGAGGGGTGGAGGAAAAGACAGACAGGATCAATGCCTAGCAGGATGGTGGCTGTGCAGAAGTTGCTGGGGCACCGGGTCCCTCGTGGCGGGCCGCCCCCAAAAGAGAAGTGTGGAGCGAAGCCTCGAAGGGAAGAAGCAGCTCCCGACCACCAGAACCCTGATGGAGGACCTCCAGAAGATGATCCGTGGGGAAATGGGCAGCTGGATAGCCAATGCGCAAGATTCCCGCAGCTGTGGAAACAGCCCGAGCGAAGGCAGCACTCGCCTCTGTAGGGCCCCGTGGCGGGGAAAGCAGTTCCTCTATGGGCGATGGCTGCAAGCTAAGGCAGCCGTCCCCCAGTCCAACTGGAGGAAGGAAAGGCCAAGCCTGGAATGGGGGAATGGGGACCGAGGAATGGGGAACCTGAGGCGCTGCCGGTGAAAACTGCGGGCGCAGCGACGGCGAAGAGCCGTCCTTACAAGACGCCGGGGAAAAAGCCACGACGCGGCTGTAGGAGAGTAGGGTCTGCTTTATATGTTCACCCCCACTTTTTGCTTTTGCTTCACTGGTTTTCGACTTCGAGGTGGCTGTGGGCCTGCTAATCAGACCCACAGCCCAGCTGTTCTCTCTCTAAATTCCTACTATGTACTTTAGGTGCATAACCCAATTGGTAAGGGTCACCTTGTTGGCCCCTGTATAGTGTACCCTAGGTACCCAGGGCATAGGTGTACCCTAGGCCTACCAGGGGCTGCAGCATGTATTATGCCACCCCTGGCCTTCCATTATGACACAACTGGCTGATCCCTCAGCTGGGGCAAGGTCGTGTAATCACCCCTTGCTTAGGTGTAGTATTCCTATACCTACCTTATATATAGACACATGTGTACCTATCAGCCACTCCTATGGCAGGCCTTAACAATCCTGGAGGTAGAGTGCTTGGTAACATGTGAGATGGTGCTCTAGCGTGAGTTGAGCCTGTCTGCAGCTTTCGGAACCATGTCCTTATAGCTGTTCTATGATCTAGCCTACCATATACTCTTAAAGTACCTTATAATCTTAAACGGTTATGGTAACTATGGTTTGGCTTTATCAAAACATGGCGTGTAAGGTGTCTAACACTTTGGAATAATCCCCCCATCCCATTTCTGGTGATGAGGATACTATCCCTCCCTTCTAGAGGGAGAAGACATGTTGAAACCTACTTACCCGGTTAAAGTTAACCAGAGCCCCAGCATCACAAAATGGATGCTGCTGCCACAGACACAAGTCTGACCTCCTGCTGCTGGGAGTCCTTCCAGCGAGGGAGGCTTGGACAATAGGTTTCCTGCCTTGGGAGGTGCTAACACCACCCCAGACAGGCCTTAGTGTATTGGGGCAGGGAGGGATGAAAGAAACTAGACACTGCCTGGGGCACACAAGGTGTCCCATGCATAGTCCAGTTCAAACCGGCGCTGGGGCACTCCAGCCCCAGCTCTGGCGCGAAACTGGACAAAGGAAAGGGGGTGTAACCACTCCCCTTCCTGGTCCCACCCATAGGAGGATCCTTGCAGGTAGCCCAGCCCACTAGCCCAGTATATCAGTAGGTAGCTGAGCCCTGCAGAATTAGATTATCCTGAATCTGCAACTTGAACAGAAACTCTGGACCTTCGACATTCGACCTCAGGAAGAAGACTGAAGAATCTCCCTTGTGGCTAAGGAGTGACCACCCTGGGCAACCAGGCACCATCCAGCGACCGCTGCTTGCTTTGCGACTGATCCTACGAGGGACGACTGCAGAGACTGACCAGCGCCGTGACTTCCAGACACCTCTGAACCAGATCCACATCGACAGCAAAGCTGAGATCCGTGGAGGCGACGAGGGACGTGGGACCGGCGACTTGGGAAAAGTGGCTAGTAACTGACTAGCGCGACTTCTGAGGCTTCCTCGAGGCTGTGCTTGGGGAATTGAGAAGCCCCAATCCCGAGCACCATCTGCAAAGAAGATCAGCTCCCCACACTTCACGTGTTCTGCGTGGGGCCCTTCTGCACTTGAGTTGTTCGACGTGTTGTCCGGTTGCTGGCCCGTTGGCTAGTGACCTCTGCGACGACGAACCTTTGACTTTATCTTGCTGGTCCGGCTCCTCCAGACTGGCACTCGCTCCTCTGTGAAAGAGAAGCACCCCAGACCTTCCTGGTCTGCACCAGAAGCAAGTCCTCCATTCTGCGTGGGTTCAGCTTGCCAAGGCTTGTTGGGTCCTAGCTCGGCATCGCCGCCGCCGACAGCAAGAGCCTTCGTGGGACAGCTCATCTCCTGGTCCTGGTCGTCCTCGACGCCTCCTGGTACCCGTGGCTGCTGCGACAAGCTTCACCTCTTCACAACATCGCCTGGTTCCTTCCTGGTTCCTTCCTGGCTCCTGGCTGGTGACCTAGACTCTGTCCCTTCTGCTTGCAGGTACCTTCCTTCTTGATTCCATCCTTGGGATCCACCGGACACTCTTCACTGACTGCCTGTCAGCAACTTTCCTTCAGGCATCCATAGAAGTCCACGACGAAACCCGACGCAAGTACACACCTATGCACCCGCAGCCCGTGGGCTAGGTAACTTGAGTACTCTGGTGCTCACAAGGGTATTGACTATCCTAGGGTCTAGTTTCCAAGTCTCGACCTCCTAGTTACTCCAGAAGTGTCCTAAAACTCTTAATTTCTAACTACTAGTAATTCTATCGACTTTTACACATTATGCGTGAGTGTTTCCACTCTGCACCTGAATCCCGTGGGCCTCCCACTTCCTAACTGTTGGTAGTATAGTGTAGCCCCAGCGATTCCCTAGGCCTAGGCCTATCCTGTGTTCGTGACAGTGGTCCTTATACCACTTACTTAGTATATGGTTTGCGTGGCCCCTAGGGCCTAACTGTATTACTTACCTGTGTGACTTAATGTATGCTTAAATAAGACTGTGTTGTACTTACCTCGAATCTCATAAAGAGTGCTGAGGGTTTGACCAGAATAAATACATTCTATTTTTATATATATCTGTTGTGGTGTCCTTTCATTTGGTATTCAAGGGATTACATATGGTATAACAGCTGGCTTCACATGCCATTCAGAGTTTAGCCTAAGACTGCTCTTGTCCATGCTACCACTAGGATAGCTGGTCTATAAGGTTGACTTTACAACCAATCACCATAAGGGTTGTTTGGACTGATATAAGGTGTACACTAGAACTAGTGACATCATACATCAGGCCAACTTCTCACATTGCTGAGCAGCGGTTGGGATCTGAGCTTGCTGTTGTAATACCATTGTAATCTTGAGATACTAAATTGAAGGATCACATAAGATATTGTTTAGGTACATATAACATGGATTATAAATACTTAAGTCCTACTGGACTTAGTTCTTGTAGGTTGAAGGGCCTAGCACACCCTGACTACAACTACTAGAGAGGTTTAGTAGATACAACTAGTGTAGGTAGGTGCACACACCACACACTCACTAGAATCATGTCCCTGAATGGAGATCACACTGATACTCCCTCAGGAGAGGCGAATCCTAGACAGATTCCCTCTAGATATGATGCATTCACTTTCCAGGAGATGAGACAACTGTGTACCTCCAGGAGATTAAAACAGGGTTCCAACCCTACCCTTAGACAGCTAGTGGAGCTTCTGGAGGCCTATGATGCTGAAAGAGCTGCCAAGTATGGTGCCATAGCTGTAGATAAGGGCCTCCCCTCCACAGAAGAGACCCCTGACTTAACTGATACAGATGAGTTAGAAGAGACCTCAGAGGAAGAGGGAGGTAGCAAGACCCCAGTCAGAAGACTTAGTCAGGCTAACTTAAGCTTGCATGGGAGCTTGCATGGGAGCTTCCCTTACAGGCCCCCAAGTAATCTTAAAAAGAGAGATAGAAGGGGTAGATCTCCCTCAGGGGACTCTCTCCACTCCTATCACTCAAGAAGCTCCAATGCTTCATCCCACAGGGGGATGACTTCCCCCCAGAGGAGAGAGCATCAGGCCAGAATGAGGGAAGCCAATCTGAGGATTGAAAGGGAAGAACTTGCCCTTGCCAAAGAGAAGCTTGCTCTGGCCAGAGAGCAAAAATTGTGTGGGTCAGAACCCACTGGTGGCAGCAACATTCCTAGAGATAGGGATAGGTCTTATGACCATAGAAACCTAAGCAAGATAGTCCCCCCCATACAAGAATGGGGATGACATCCACAAGTGGATGACTGCTTTGGAGAGGGCCTGCAAAGTACAGCAGGTACCCCAGAGTCAGTGGGCAGCTATCTTGTGGCTCTCCTTTTCTGACAAAGGTAGAGACAAGCTCCTCACAGTTAGTGATGAGGATGCTGACAACTACAAAGTCCTGAAGAGTGCTCTGATAGATGGGTTTGGCTTAACCACTGAGCAATATAGGTTGTTGTTCAGAGACACCCAGAAGACACAGACACAGGACTGGTATGATATTGTGGATTGTGCCACTAAGGCTTTGGAAGGTTGGTTGACTGGCAGCAAGGTGCAGGACTATACAGGATTGTACAACTTGATTATGAGGGAGCAGATCCTTAATAATTGTCAAAACCAGCTTCTCCATCAACACCTGGTAGACTCGGATTTGACCTCTCCCCAAGCATTGGGAAAGAGGGCAGATAAATGGACTGATACAAGGTGTACACTAGAACTAGTGACATCATATATCGGTCCAACTTCTCACAATCACCATAAGGGTTGTTTGGACTGATACAAGGTGTACACTAGAACTAGTGACATCATATATCAGGCCAACTTCTCACAGCGGCGACCCGTCTCCGGAGAAGATGAAGCACAAGTTACTTACCTTCGGTAACGATACATCTGTAAAAAACATTAGTTAGTTAGATTCCTTACCTTAGAATATCCCCAGGCGTCAGGCTGGATCCGGGAATATTTTTCGTCAGCAGTACCCCTGCGCGTCGGTAGGCGTCGCCTGCGGCTCCGCGTCCTGCGTCGTGATCGCCGGTATTTAGACTCCGCCCTCATCAGTTCTGTACATAGCTTTCCGTGCCAGGAACGCAGAGCCATGCAAGAAACCGACACTGGTGCCATGAAACAAGGCCCTGAAAGGGATGACCTTAACTCTAGATATCGGTTCGCAGGATGGGTGGGGCGGTAAGGAATCTAACTAACTAATGTTTCTTAGAGATATATCGTTACCGAAGGCAAGTAACTTGTGCATCTGAAAGAAACACGTTAGTTAGATTCCTTACCTTAGAATAGATACCCCAGCAATACCAACCCCGGTGGTGGGTCTGCGAACCAAGATCACACCAGGAAGTACTGGAGAACGGAACGGCCAAAGAAGCCGTCTCTCCAAACTTGGCTGTCAAGGCAGTAATGCTTGGCAAACGTGTGAAGCGAGGCCCACGTAGCTGCCTGACAAATGTCCTACAGAGGTACTCCCCGTCCCAAGGCAATAGTAGTCGCTGTGGCCCGAGTGGAATGGGCCCTCAACCCCACAGGAGGATCCTTCTTTGCCAAGAAATAACTGACCATGCACAAAACGACCCACCGAGAGATGGTTCGCTTGTGCACTGCCCGCCCCTTGTTAGCGCCCACGTAGCCAACGAAGAGTTGGTCGTCCACCCTGAACTGTTTTGTGCGATCCAGATAAAAGGAGAGCGCACGTTTTGGGTCCAGACGGTGGAGCCCCTCTTCGTCTTTCGAGGCATGCGGAGGCAGAAAGAAGGTGGGTACGGTAATGGACTGCCCGATGTGAAAGGCAGTAGCCACCTTGGGAAGAAAAGAAGGGCGAGTCCTCAGAACAACCTTGTCCTGATGGACAGAGAGGAAAGGAGGTTTATAAGAAAGAGCCTGGAGCTCACTCACTCTTCTGGCAGAGGTGATGGCAACCAGGAAAGCAGTCTTGAGAGTTAGAAGATGAAGAGGACAGTTATGAACTGGCTCAAAGGGAGCGCACATCAGGTAAGTTAACACCTGATTTAAGTCCCACTGAGGCATTACAAAGGGAACAGGAGGAAACATGTGAGTAATGCCTTTCAAGAATCTATTGACAACAGGGGACTTGAAAAGAGAAGGCTGATCAGGAAGCCTCAAGAAGGCTGAAACAGCTGAAATATATCCCTTGATGGTGCCCAGAGCAGAGCCCTGCTCGGCCAGGGAAAGAAGAACGAGGAGAACCTCAGAAAGAGGGGCGGAAAGGGGATCCACAGCCTCTGCTTTGCACCATGCCACAAATTTGTTCCACCTGCAGGCGTATAACGTTTTAGTGGAGGGACGCCTGGCTGCCAAAATGACATCACAGACTTCAGGAGGCAAGTCAAATGGCATCAACTGCCGCCGCTCAATCTCCACGCATGGAGGTGGAGGCTGGACAGGTTCTGGTGGAGGACCGTCCCCTGCTGCTGCGGCAGAAGGTCCTCCTGAAGACGCAATCGAATCGGGGGATCGATTGACAAACTGAGTAGCTCGAGATACCACTATCTTCGTGCCTAATCCGGAGCTACAAGGATGACTTTGGCCCGGTCGCGCCTAATCTTCTTCAGCACTCTGGGCGGAAGTGGTATAGGCGGAAAGGCGTATAACAGACCGCAACTCCACTCCACGCGAGTGCTGCCTTGGAAATTCCAACGCGCAGAACTGATGACATTGCGCGTTCTCTTCGGTGGCGAATAGATCTAACCAAGGCTCCCCCACTGCCGAAACAGACCTTGCGATCCATCATGCACAGGTGGCCGAGTTTGTCTGCCCTGGCGTTCAGAGAGCCCGCCAGGTGTTGAACCACCAGGGTTATGCCCTGATGTTCCAGCCATGTCCAGAGGCACAGAGCCTCCTGACAAAGGGTCCACGACCCCACCCCACCCTGTTTGTTGCAATACCACATGGCGTGGTGTTGTCCATGAACACCTGCACTACACTTCCCTGAACAGACGGAAGGAATGCCTTCAGTGCAAGCCGGATCGCCCGCAGCTTCAATAGGTTTAGTATGGAGCCGGGACTCCGCCGGAGACCAGAGGCCTCTGATCTCCGCCTCAACCATGTGGCCCCCCCATCCCAGGAGTGACGCAGCAGTCACCACTACGTGCTCCGGTTGGGGTAGGGAGAGGGATCTGCCACTGACCCAATCGCGGTCCGTGAGCCACCACTGCAACTGTCTTGCAGTGCCCTCCGAGAGCAGAAAGTGGTCGGACAGGTTGCCCTGATGTTGAGCCGGCTGGAACTTCAGATCCCACTGCAGAGCCCGCATCCACCACCTGGCGAGATGTACCAGCAGGATGCAGGAGGCCATCAGACCCAGCAGCCGTAGGGCCATCCTGACCGAAACTCGGGATAAAGGCTGAAAGATCCGAATCAGAGCCTGAATATCCCGAACCCGCTGTTCGGAAGGATAGAGCCCAGAGCAGCTCCAATGAAGAGAAGCTTCTGGGAGGGACTCAGATGTGACTTTGGCACGTTGATGGAGAACCCCAGCGAATGCAGGAGGTCGGCCTTAGTCTGGAGGTGGGAGACGACTGTTCGGGGCGAGCCCACCTTCAACAACCAGTCGTCGAGATAGGGGAAGACTGGAACCCCTAATCTGCGCAGATGAGCTGCGACCACCGCCATCACTTTCGTGAACACCCGAGGGGCACTGGTGAGGCCGAAGGGGAGTACGGTATACTGAAAGTGCTCATGGCCTACCGTTAACCGCAGGTAACGTCGGTGGGCCGGCAGGACGGGGATGTGAAAATAAGCATCCTGCAAGTCCAACGCTACCATCCAGTCTCCAGGGCCTAGGGCAGCCAGAACCTGAGCTAATGTCAGCATCTTGAACTTCTCCTTCCGGAGGAAAGCGTTGACGCTCCTGAGGTCCAAGATTGGGCGTAGGCCCCCTTTGTCCTTCTTGGGAACCAAAAAGTAGTGGGAGTAACAACCCCGTCCTACTTCTGGGCCAGGAACGTGCTTGATGGCCCTCGTGGCCAAGAGGGCCGTAACTTCTTCCTGCAGAAGTTGCAAGTGATCCCCCGACATGCGGTGGTACTGCGGTGGCATGGCTTGAGGGGTTGCCTCGAAGGGGAGGGAGTAGCCCCTTCGGACGATTTGCAGCACCCACCTGTCCGAAGTGATGGTACGCCAGTGGAGCAGGGGATGGTGAACTCTGCCTCCCACTGGCGTGGAATGGGCCTGAAAAGCTCGGACTAGGAAGGCTTTGAGGCAGATGCTGCGGGAGCAGATGTGGACTGACCAGCTCTGTCCCCCTGCTCCGCCACAGCGGAATCCATGTCCGCGACCGCGTTGAGGCTGTTTCTGTGGCCAGTGGCTGGACGAACGTGCAGGGGCGCCCCTTCCTTGGCCACGAAAGGGGCGAAAAGCAGAAGTTTGCTGGCGCTGGGCCGACAGACCCAAGGACTTGGCCGTAGCCCTGGAGTCCTTAAAGCGATCCAGTGCGCTATCTGCTTTGTCGCCAAAAAGGCGACGGCCATCAAAGGGCATGTCCATGAGTGTGTTCTGGACATCCCCTGAAAAGTTCGTGGACCTCAGCCAGGCGTGACGACGAATCGCCACCGTTGTTGCAATCGCTCTGCCCAGCAAGTCCGTGGTGTCAAGTCCACATCTAATGGAATACCGTGCTACATCACGCCCCTCAGCAAGAGCCTAGGCGAGCTGTGTCCTGACCTCCTCTGGACACTGGGGCAGCACGTCCATCACCGTATCCCACAGAGAGTGGGTGTTACGGTCCAAAAGGCATGCAGTATTAATGGACCGCAACCCAAGACTGAGTGAGGAAAACAGTTTCTTGCCAAACTATTCCATCCTTTTGGATTCCCGGTCCGGAAGGTGTGGACGGGAAGGCGGTTTGGGACGTGGAGGCCTGGATAACCAGACTCTCAGGGGTGGGGTGTACGGACAGAAAGCAGGGGTCGCCTGGAGCTGGGAGGTGGCGCCGGGCCACGTTCCGATCCACAGGAGAGACTGTGGAGGGCTTGGACCAAGTGCCCATCAGAACGTCGGTGAGGGCCTCATTAAACTGCAGCAGAGGCTCCAAAGAGCTTACTGGTGGTTGAAGCACCTCAGTAAGGAGTTTAGGCCTCACGGCCGCTGCAGGGAGCCACAGGCGCAAGGCCTTGGCCGCCTTGCGCAGCACCACAGCATAAGTAGGACCCTCCACCGTAGCCACAGGAGGAGGAGAGATGAAACCAGTGTCAGGCGAAGTGTCTAGACCACTGGCCTCCCCCAGCTCATCTGCCCAGTCCTGACTTAACTGGCACTGCAGTACCAGAGGGTCCTCAGACCCCTCCCAGTCCTCCCCTTCATCCGTGTCCTGGGAATCAGGCAGAAATGACGGAGCCGGGTCATAGGCGAAAGGCTCGCCCATCGACGCCGGAGACGGTGCCGGACCCGGACTCAAACCAGGGACGGCGTCGTCCGAGGACGGCGCTGGGATCGACACCATGGGGGTCGGCGCCAGCGGAGGAGTTGTGAGGTCAACTGGCGTTGACCGGGATCCATGACGGTGCCGAAGCCGCCAGCTCGCTAGGACCCCCAGTCGGACCTGCGGGGCCCAGAGGCGTGCCGGCAGGCCTCGACGGCAGGAAGAGAGTCCTCATGGCCACGAGGAAGTCTCAAATCTCGCCCGGAGTTGCATGAAGCCCAGGGACTGGAGGGTGTGGGGCCAGATGAGGCTCCCCGAACCCTCGGCCGAGTCGCACGCCCGGCGAGGGGAGTCAGAAGAGCGATGTCGCTTCTTCGACTTCTATTTGCCATGCCGCGACCTACCTGTGTGCGAGGACTTGGATCCCGACGAGCGGTGATGAGTGCGGCTCCGCGACCAGCCCCTCGACTTCCTCCTCGACCGGGACCTCGAGCGGCACGGAGCACGACTTGTCATCATGGTCGGCCCCAAGACAGTAGAGACACCGATGGTGGGGGTCGGTAGCCGACATCAGTCGGTGACAGACGTCACACGTCTGGAACCCGAGCATCCCTACCGGCACCAGGAGTCGAAGTCGACTCGGAAAAGATAGACAATATGTCCAAAAAGTTAGTCAAAAAATGACTAATGGTACGCTCTTCCCAAATCTGCGCTTGCTGGCGTGGACAAAAGAACAACTGACATCAGCGCGTGAGGGCGGCGTCTAAGTTCTCAGACGATGTCATCCCGGCGATCACGACGCAGACGACGGACGTGGAGCCACAGACGACACCTAGCGACGCGCAAGGGGTATTGCTGACGAAAAATCTTTCCGGAACCAGCCTAACGCCTGGGGATATTCTAAGGTAAGGAATCTAACTAACGTGTTTCTTTCAGATACCAACAACTGCCGAACCGCTGGAGAAGAGGGGGCGTCTGAAGACGAATCAACGACCTGATGCCGGCCTGGCGCCGTAGAGTCCGCGACCGGCATCAGGTCAAGGTCGACCGGCGCCGAAGGAGACGCCGAAACAACCTCCGCCACAACGCGCGGCGCAGGAGACAGAGGCTGGTTCGGAGCCGGGGCGGCTAAGGAACGGCGCCGAAAAGGCGTCGACTCGACCTCCGACGAGGCAGCTGCCTGCGTTGAGGGACGAGGGGGGCCCGGGACACGCCCCTACCCCTAGCCAGCCCCTGCGGCGCCACCAGGGCCACCAGCGCCTGAGCGGCGTCACCTTGGCCTCGGACAAAGGCGCCACCTGCCCCGAGGACCGAGTGGGACTCGAGGACACGCCCCGAGCCTCTGCAACCTCCCGACCACAGGGGAGGCAGAGGCGCCGTGGTCCGAAGGAGGGAACCCCGACGACACCACATCCTCGGAACCTGGATCCGAACCTGCCGGAGCCGTCGGCGACACCACAGAAGTCCCCGCACGCGGCAAGGGATCCATAGACGTCCCAGGAAGAGAAGGAGGAGAAGGAAGAGCCAACGAGGCCTGTAAGGCCGCCGCATAGGCCTCCATCTGGGCCCTGGTCACCCCCGCGCCGGGGAACGGCGGATAGGGTGGCGATGCATGGGGCCGCACCACCCGCAGAGAACCCACACCCATAACAAGCCGGGGACCGGGCCTCGGGGACAACCGGCAACACTTACCAACAGGTGAGCGACGCCCTTGCGGCCTGGGAGAAGGACGATGTCGGAGACGGAGGTTCTTGAAGCCATCCGCGGGGGACGGACACTGCGATGACGCCGACCTGGACATGCGTGCCGAAAGGAGTTTCATCCGGCGCTCCCGCCGGGACTTCGGCTTCATTTGCTGACACGCCTCACAGTCTGTGGAGTCGTGGTGCTCCCCGAAACAGAAGATGCAGATGGGGTGAGGATCCGTTGCCGACATTCGGCGCGCGTAAGACTAGCACGTCTTGAAGCCCAAAGGCATTCGCACACTGTTCCCAAGAAAAACGCTCAAAAGCGGAAAAAGAAGGCCCAAAACAGGCCAGGAACACGATCCGGATCCGCGTTTTACGCGGAAAAGAAGAAAACTGACATCAGCGCACCAGGGTGGGGCTTAATGTGACCTCGCGGACGTCACGCTCCCGGGGGACGTTGGGCGGAGTCACTTGGTACCGCCCCCCGGCGCGCAGAGATGCTGGGCAAGAAAGTTTTCCGGGTCCAATCTCACACCTGGGGATAATTCTACGTTAAAGAATCTGCAGCTAGTAGTCTATCAGATGTGAGGGTTTATGGCTTCGCAAAGGAAGAGGAACTGAGCCTAGGGTCCGATGGATCCGCAGGATCTGATGTGTCGACCGGAAACAAGACCCAGAGAGAGGACAAAACGGTATGAAAGTCAGCGCATACCGATCAAGTATGCCCAACAGTGGAAAAAGCACTGTTGAACCTGCACCAGCTAAGATACGTGTTGCAGCAGTGGCAGGATACCGACGCATGGCCAGAAAGTTCCGGCATTACCAGAAACACAAGACACTGCAGCACGCAGTTGCCCCTTCAGAAGACATGTGAGAGGGTGGACGGCAAAAAGTAGAAGCACCCAGAACAGGACCACAGTAAGAATGTCAATTATGTGGAAGACAGGAATACACAAGCCCACAGTGTGGACGACAAAACTACACTAAGTATAGGGAAATCCCCATGTAGGGTAGCGTGAGCAGCCCAGATGTGAAGGACGCATCACCAGGTAGGCAACCGGTAAAAAAAGGGTATCCGGCAAGCCAGACACATACACAAGAACTAGTACCATGAGCAGACCGGGGCGAAGACCATGGACAGCGCAGGAAGGAACGTTGCCTGCGCGACCCCTCTGTGGGAAGAGCACAGAGCAGATCGATATATATATATATATATATATATATATATATATATATATATAAAGAAAGAAACATCTAGAAATTATGTGTTGCATAATACAAGACTAGGGTACGCCAGAAGCACCAACCGTCATGTTAAAGTAGGATCGGACAGTACAATGTCCAGCTCCGTAAGCGACATCAGCCACCCGCCCGGGAGGACCCACGGTTGACACGAAAATGGAAACAGGCCGGACCAACCTAATAGTCTAGGGACCCAAGGAGCGAGTATCCTTAGAGAACACTCCTCCTGAAAGTATTACAGCAGGAACCCAATACAGAAGAGTAGACAAACCTGAGCGGTAGCAGCAGGGAAAGAGGAATAAACTCCTGTTGGAAAAAGTGCCCAGAAATCGAGGGCACCAGGCAATGCACAGCATAGACTTACATTGCGAAGACGCCACCGCCTAAAGACAAGTTCAGACAGGGCTGAATTATGAAAATCATTACCCATCCTGAAGAGGGGAGGGTAGAACTAGCACTGCAGAAGCAGGAAAAAGAACTCAAACACCCTATGATAGTGAAACAACCAGGGTGCACTACAGGTACGCGCAAACACTAAAGAAGCATGCCGCACAGCGGCTGTGCCCTGGCACTATAAGATGGCAGGGCGTCAGCCATGGAAGAACTGTGCCTGAACGGAACAGAACAAGGGGCCCAAGGGACAGTGGCTGTAGGAAGGTTAATATCGGACTATGGTTACCCCCAACTTTTTGCCTAGTGTCTAGCTGGTTTTTCGACTCAGTTGGCCTGAGATCCTGCCATTCAGGGTCTCAGGCTGTCTGCGCTCTCTTTAAAATGGACTCCATGTACCCTAGGTACATACCCAATTGGTAAGGATCACCTTATTGGACCATGTACAGTGTACCCTAGGTACCCAGGGCATAGGTGTACCCTAGGCCTCCCAGGGGCTGCAGCATGTATTATGCCACCCCTGGTCTGGCCTTCCAATCAGACACAACTGGCTGATCACTCAGCTGGGGCAAGGTCGTGTAATCACCCCTTGCTTAGATATAGTATACCTATATCTACCCTTATATATAGACACATGTGTACCTATCAGTCACTCCTATGGCAGGCCTTAACAATCATGGAGGCAGAGTGCTTGGTAACATGTGAGATGGTGCTCTAGCATGAGCTGAGCCTGTCTGCAGCTTTCGGAACCATGTCCTTATAGCTGTTCTATGATATAGCCTACCATATACTCTTAAAGTGCCTTATAATCTTAAACTGTTATGGTAACTATGGTTTGGCTTTATCAAAACATGTCGTGTAAGGTGTCTAACACTTTGGAATAATACCCCCATACCATTTCTGGTGATGAGGATATTATTCCTCCCTTCTAGAGGGAGAGACATGTTAAAATCCTACTTTGCTGTTTAACTCTCACCAAAGCCTCAGCATCACAAAATGGATGCTGCTGCCACAGACACTAGTCTGACCTCCTGCTGCTGGGAGCCCTCCCAGCTAGGGAGGCCCGGACAATAGGTTTCCTGCTTGGGGAGGTGCTAGCACCTCCCCAGACAGACTTTAGTGTATTGGGGCAGGGAGGGCTGAAAGGAATGAGACATGCCTGGGGCACACAAGGTGCTCCATGCATAGTCCAGTTCAAACCGGTGCTGGGGCACTCCAGCCCCAGCTCTGGCACGAAACTTGACAAAGGAAAGGGGGTGTAGCCACTCCCCTTCCTGGTCCCACCCATAGGAGGGACCTTGCAGGTAGCCCAGCCCACTAGCCCAGTATATTAGTAGCTAGTTGGGCCCTGCTAAATTAGATTATCCTGAACCTGCAACTTGAACTGAAACTCTGGATCTTCGACGAAAGAAGAAGACTGAAGAATCTCCCTTGTGGCCAAGGAGTGGCTACCCTGTGCAAACAGGCACCATCAAGAGACTTACCCTTTGCTTTGCTGAAGTTCTACGAGGGACCGACTACAGAGCCCGACCAGAGCCTTGACTTCCAGACTTCTCCGACCCTGATCCACATCCACAGCCGAGCTGAGATCCGTGGAGGCGACGAGAGACGTGGGACCGGCTACCTGGGAAAAGTGGCGAGTATCTTCCAGCGCAGCTTCTGAGGCACCCTCGAAGTTGTGCACCGGGGATTGAGAAGCCCCAACCCCAAGCACCATCTGCACCGAAGATCAGCCCCCCACACTCCACGAGTTCTGCGTGGGGCCCTTCTGCATTTTCCTGCTTGCCGCGTCTGTCCGGTTGCTTGCCCGTTGGCTAGCGGCCTTTGCGACAACACACCTTTGACTTTCCACTGCTGGTTTGGCTCCTCCAGACTGGCTCCTGCTCCTCTGCAAAAGAGAAGCACTCCAGACCTTCCTGGTCTGCACCAGAAGCAAGTCCTCCATTCTTCGTGAGTTCCGCTTGCCAAGGCTTGGTGAGTCCTAGTTCGACTTCGACGCCGCCGACAGCAAGAGCCTTCGTGGGACAGCTCGCCTCCTGGTCCTGGTCGTCCTCGACGTCTCCTGGTACCCGTGGCTGCTGCGACAAGCTTCACCTCTTCACCTGCATCTTCACGACATCGCCTGGTTCCTTCCTGGATCCACGTGGTCACTTGCTAGTGACCCAGACTCTGTCCCTTCTGCTTGCAGGTATCCTTCCTTCTTGATCCCGGCCTTGGGATCCCCCGGACACTCTTCACTGACTGCCTGTCAGCAACTTTCCTTCAGGCATCCATAGAAGTCCACGACGAAACCCGACGCAAGTTCACACCTATGCACCCGCAGCCCGTGGGCTAGGTAACTTGGGTACTTCGGTGCTCACAAGGGTACTGACTATCCTAGGGTCTAGTTTCCGAGTCTCGACTTTCTAGCTATACCAGAAGTGTCCTAAAACTGCTTATTTTTAACTGCTAGAGATTCTATCGACTTTTACGCATTACGCGTGAGTGTTTCCACTCTGCACCTGAATCCCGTGGGCCTCCCACTTCCTAACTGTTGGTAGGGTAGTGTAGCCCCAGCGATTCCCTAGGCCTGGGCCTATTCTATTTCCGTGACAGTGGTCCTTATACCACTTCTTTAGTATATGGTTTGCGTGGCCCCTAGGGCCTAACTGTATTACTTACCTGTGTGACTTAATGTATGCTTGAATAAGACTGTGTTGTACTTACCTCGAATCTCATAAAGAGTGCTGAGGGTTTGACTAGAATAAATACACTTTATTTTATATATATATCTGTTGTGGTGTCCTTTCATTTGGTATTCAAGGGATTATATATGGTATAACAGCTGGCTTTACATGCCATTCAGAGTTTAGCCTAAGACTGCTCTTGTCCATGCTACCACTAGGATAGCTGGTCTATAAGGTTGACTTTACAACCAATCACCATAAGGGTTGTTTGGACTGATATAAGGTGTACACTAGAACTAGTGACATCATACATCAGGCCAACTTCTCACATTGCTGAGCAGCGGTTGGGATCTGAGCTTGCTGTTGTAATACCATTGTAATCTTGAGATACTAAATTGAAGGATCACATAAGATATTGTTTAGGTACATATAACATGGATTATAAATACTTAAGTCCTACTGGACTTAGTTGTTGTAGGCTGAAGGGCCTAGCACACCCTGACTACAACTACTAGAGAGGTTTAGTAGATACAACTAGTGTAGGTAGGTGCACACACCACACCCTCACTAGAATCATGTCCCTGAATGGAGATCACACTGATACTCCCTCAGGAGAGGCGAATCCTAGACAGATTCCCTCTAGATATGATGCATTCACTTTCCAGGAGATGAGACAACTGTGTACCTCCAGGAGATTAAAACAGGGTTCCAACCCTACCCTTAGACAGCTAGTGGAGCTTCTGGAGGCCTATGATGCTGAAAGAGCTGCCAAGTATGGTGCCATAGCTGTAGATAAGGGCCTCCCCTCCACAGAAGAGACCCCTGACTTAACTGATACAGATGAGTTAGAAGAGACCTCAGAGGAAGAGGGAGGTAGCAAGACCCCAGTCAGAAGACTTAGTCAGGCTAACTTAAGCTTGCATGGGAGCTTGCATGGGAGCTTCCCTTACAGGCCCCCAAGTAATCTTAAAAAGAGAGATAGAAGGGGTAGATCTCCCTCAGGGGACTCTCTCCACTCCTATCACTCAAGAAGCTCCAATGCTTCATCCCACAGGGGGATGACTTCCCCCCAGAGGAGAGAGCATCAGGCCAGAATGAGGGAAGCCAATCTGAGGATTGAAAGGGAAGAACTTGCCCTTGCCAAAGAGAAGCTTGCTCTGGCCAGAGAGCAAAAATTGTGTGGGTCAGAACCCACTGGTGGCAGCAACATTCCTAGAGATAGGGATAGGTCTTACGACCATAGAAACCTAAGCAAGATAGTCCCCCCCCATACAAGAATGGGGATGACATCCACAAGTGGATGACTGCTTTGGAGAGGGCCTGCAAAGTACAGCAGGTACCCCAGAGTCAGTGGGCAGCTATCTTGTGGCTCTCCTTTTCTGACAAAGCTCCTCACAGTTAGTGATGAGGATGCTGACAACTACAAAGTCCTGAAGAGTGCTCTGATAGATGGGTTTGGCTTAACCACTGAGCAATATAGGTTGTTGTTCAGAGACACCCAGAAGACACAGACACAGGACTGGTATGATATTGTGAATTGTGCCACTAAGGCTTTGGAAGGTTGGTTGACTGGCAGCAAGGTGCAGGACTATACAGGATTGTACAACTTGATTATGAGGGAGCAGATCCTTAATAATTGTCAAAACCAGCTTCTCCATCAACACCTGGTAGACTCAGATTTGACCTCTCCCCAAGAATTGGGAAAGAGGGCAGATAAATGGGTCAGGACCAGGATTAGGCCTAAAAATCAGGGTGGTGACCAAAAGAAAGATACCACCAAGCCTCAAGAGAAGGGTGGGGATAAAACAAAAGAGAAAACTTCCTCAGGGCCCCAAAACTCCACACAGGGTGGTGGGTCCCAAGCTCCCTCCTCTACCACAGTTAAAAAGCCTTACTGCCATGAGTGTAAAACTCCTGGGCATTGGAAAACTGACAGCAGTTGCCCAAAGGCTAAAAACAAAACTTGTCCTCCAATTACTCCTGTAACACCACCTATTACTGTCAGCAGTAATCCCCCAGGTGGTGGGAGTGCCCCCAAAAATTTGGTCGGGTTTTCTTGGGGAACACAGGGGGACCCTGGCTTAGCCAATTCCCCTACAGCAGCTACTCTAGTCTGTGATAGTGGCATGGGGTTTGCCAACTTCACTGCATGTCCCAACACTTTGGGTAGGTACAGACAGGAGCCCTACATCAATGGTAGAAAAGCTGAGGCCTACAGAGACACTGGAGCTAGCATCACTATGGTGGCCCATAAGCTAGTTCCCTCTGAGCAGCTTTTGCCTGGTTTCTCATACCAGGTAACTAACATTGATGGCAAACAGAACAGTCATCCCATGGCAGAGGTATGTCTCAGCTGGGGAGGTGTCACTGGCCCTAAAAGGGTGGCAGTGTCCCCAACCTTGCCTGTAGACTGCTTACTGGGGAATGACTTAGAACTCTCAGCTTGGGCTGGAGTTGAACAAGACACCCATTCTAAAATGGTAGGCCTTTCACAAAAGGGTAGTGGGGTTGTGCCAGCCACAAGAACAAGTTACTAACCTTCGGTAACGATGTATCTGTAAGAAACATTAGTTAGTTAGATTCCTCACCTTAGAATATCCCCAGGCGTCAGACTGGATCCGGAAGATTTTTCGTCAGCAATACCCCTTGCGCGTCGCTAGGCGTCGTCTGCGGCTCCGCGTCCGTCGTCGGCGTCGTGCGCCGGGATGACGTCGTCGGAGTACTTAGACGCCGCCCTCGCGCGCTGACGTCAGTTCTTGTACATAGCCTTCCGCGCCAGGAACGCAGAGCCATGCAAAGACCGACACTGGTGCCAAAAATAAAATCTAGGGGCCTGAAAGGACAACCTTAACCCTAGATGTCAGTTCGCAGAACGGGGAGGATGGGAGGGTCGGTGAGGAATCTAACTAACTAATGTTTCTTACAGATACATCGTTACCGAAGGTTAGTAACTTGTTCATCTGAAAGAAACACGTTAGTTAGATTCCTCACCTTAGAATAGATACCCAAGCAATACCATCCCCGGTGGTGGGTCTGCGAACCAAGATCACACCAGAAAGTCCTGGAGGACAGAACGGCCAAAGAAGCCATCCCTCCGGACTTGGCTGTCAAGGCAATAATGCCTGGCAAACGTGTGTAGAGAAGCCCACGTCGCCGCCTGACAGATGTCCTGCAAAGGGACTCCCCGTCCCAAGGCAGTAGTAGCCGCCGTGGCCCGAGTAGAATGGGCGCGCAGCCCAACAGGAGGGTCCTTTTTAGCCAAGGAATAGCAGATTTTTATACACAAAACGACCCACCGAGAGATGGTTCGTTTGTGCACAGCTTTCCCCTTCTTAGCGCCCACGTACCCAACAAAAAGCTGGTCGTCCACCCGGAACTGTTTTGTGCGGTCCAGATAGAAGGAGAGCGCACGTTTTGGGTCCAGACGGTGGAGCCTCTCTTCCTCTTTGGAAGGATGCGGAGGCGGAAAGAAGGTGGGCAAGGTGACAGACTGCCCAAGGTGAAATGGAGTCACCACTTTAGGAAGAAAAGAGGGACGAGGCCGAAGGACAACCTTGTCCGGATGAACAGACAGAAAAGGAGGCTTTGAAGATAAAGCCTGGAGCTCACTCACCCGTCTAGCCGAGGTGATGGCTACCAGAAAAGCAGTCTTTAGAGTTAGAAGACGAAGAGGGCAATTGTGAAGAGGCTCGAAGGGAGCGCACATCAGGAATGTCAAAACCAGATTCAAGTCCCACTGAGGCATTACAAAAGGGACAGGAGGGAACGTGTGTGTAATGCCTTTGAGAAAGCGTGTAACCACAGGGGACTTGAAAAGAGAAGGCTGATCAGGAAGCCGCAAGAAGGCGGAGATGGCAGCAAGATAACCTTTCAGGGTGCCCAGGGCAGAGCCCTGCCGGGCCAGAGAAAGAAGGAAGAGGAGAACCTCAGAAAGAGGGGCGGAAAGGGGATCCACAGCCTTTGCTGTGCACCATGCCACAAATTTGTTCCACCGGCAGGCGTATACCGACTTTGTGGAGGGACGCCTGGCTGCCAGAATGATATCACAGACTTCAGGAGGCAAGTCAAATGGCATCAACTGCCGCCGCTCAATCTCCACGCATGGAGGTGGAGGCTGGACAGGTTCGGGTGGAGGACCGTCCCCTGCTGCTGCGACAGAAGATCCTCCCGAAGGGGCAGACGTATCGGGGGATCGGTCAACAGACTGAGTAGCTCGGGATACCAGTATCTTCGTGCCCAATCCGGAGCCACCAAGATGACTTGGGCCCGGTCGCGCCTGATCTTCTTCAGCACTCTGGGCAGAAGTGGTATAGGCGGAAAGGCGTACAACAGACCGCAACTCCACTCGTGACGAAAAGCGTCGCCGAGCGAGTGCCGCCTTGGAAATTCCAACGCGCAGAACTGCTGACATTGCGCGTTCTCGTCGGTGGCGAATAGATCTAACCAAGGCTCTCCCCACTGCTGAAAGAGGCCTTGCACCACTTCGGAGTTCAGACGCCATTCGTGATCCATCATGCACCGGCGGCTGAGTTCGTCTGCTCTGGCGTTCAGAGAGCCCGCCAGATGTTGAACCACCAGGGTGACGCCCTGGTGTTCCAGCCATGTCCAGAGGCGCAGAGCCTCCTGACAAAGGGTCCACGACCCCACCCCGCCCTGTTTGTTGCAGTACCACATGGCGGTGGTGTTGTCCGTGAACACCTGCACGACACTTCCCCTGACAGAGGGAAGGAAGGCTTTCAGTGCAAGCCGGATCGCTCTCAACTCCAACAGGTTGATGTGGAGACGAGACTCCGCCGGAGACCAGAGGCCTCTGATCTCCGCCTCTCCCATATGGCCACCCCAACCCAGGAGGGACGCATCCGTCACTACGACATGCTCCGGTTGGGGAAGGGAGAGGCTCTTGCCCTTGACCCACTCGCGGTCCGTGAGCCACCACTGCAACTGCTGTGCAGTGCCCTCCGAGATCAAGACATGGTCGGACAGGTTGCCGTGATGCTGGGCCCACTGAAACTTCAGGTCCCACTGCAGAGCCCGCATGCGCCGCCTGGCGTGATGCACTAGTAGGATGCAGGAGGCCATCAGCCCCAGAAGCCGCAACACTAGCCTGACCGAAACCCGGGATAGAGGCCGAAAGATGGGAATCAGGGCCTGTATATCCCGGACCCGCTGTTCCGGTGGATGGACCCGGAACTGCGCCGAATCGAGAACCGCTCCGATGAAGAGGAGCTTCTGAGAGGGACTCAAGTGTGACTTCGGCACGTTGATGGAAAACCCCAGCAAATGCAGGAGATCCGCCGTAGTCTGGAGGTGGGAGACGACTGCCTGGGGCGAGCCCGCCTTCAACAACCAGTCGTCGAGATAGGGGAAGACTGGGACCCCTGATCTGCGCAGATGAGCTGCGACCACCGCCATCACTTTCGTGAACACCCGAGGGGCACTGGTGAGGCCGAAGGGGAGCACGGTAAACTGAAAGTGCTCTTGGCCCACCGTGAACCGCAGGTAACGCCGGTGGGCCGGCAGGACGGGGATATGGAAATATGCGTCCTGCAAGTCCAACGCTACCATCCAGTCTCCAGGGTCTAGGGCAGCTAAAACCTGAGCCAACGTTAGCATCTTGAACCTTTCCTTTCGGAGGAAGGCATTGACGTTCCGGAGGTCCAAGATAGGGCGCAGGCCCCCCTTGCCCTTCTTGGGAACCAGAAAGTAGTGGGAATAACAACCACGACCTACTTCTGGACTCGGAACGCGCTCGACGGCCCCCTTGGCCAAGAGAGCCGAAACTTCCTCGCGGAGAAGATCCAAATGATCCCCCGAGATACGGTGGTGCTGTGGTGGCATGGCTGGAGGGGTCGTCTCGAAGGGGAGGGAGTAGCCCCTTCGGACGATTTGCAGCACCCACCTGTCCGATGTTATGGACCGCCAGTGGAGCAGGTGATGGCGAACTCTGCCGCCCACTGGCGTGGTATGGGCCTGAAAGCTCGGACTAGGAAGGCTTTGAGGCGGATGCTGCCGGGGTGGATGTGGGCTGACCACGTCGGCCTCCATTTCCGCCACGGCGGAAGCCACGTCCGCGACCGCGCGCAGGTTGGTTCTGCGGCTGGTGGCTCTGCGGACGTGAGGAGGCGCCCCTTCCTTGGCCACGAAAGGGGCGAAAAGCGGAGGTGTGCGCCCGCGGAGCCGAGAGGCCCAAGGACTTGGCCGTAGCCCGGGAGTCCTTAAAGCGGTTCAGCGCACTGTCCGCCTTCTCACCAAACAGGCGAGTGCCATCAAAGGGCATGTCCATGAGGGTGTTCTGGACATCCCCGGAAAATGACGTGGACCGCATCCAGGCGTGGCGGCGGAGCGCCACCGTGGTGGAAATCGCCCGACCTAGCGAGTCCGTGGTGTCAAGCCCACATCTTATGGCGTGCCGTGCTGCATCCCTCCCATCGGCCAGAGCCTGGGAAAGACGTGGCCGGACCTCCTCCGGACACAGGGGCAGCACGTCCTCCACCGTATCCCACAGGGAATGGGAATAACGGTCCAAGAGACAGGCGGTATTTAAGGACCGCAGGCCCAAACTAAGGGACGAGAACAGTTTCTTGCCAAACTGCTCGAGTCTCTTGGAATCCCGGTCCGGCGGAGCGGTCGGGAAGGAGGATTGGGAAGTAGAGGCCTGGATAACCAGACTCTCGGGGGTGGGGTGTTGGGACAGGAAGCTGGGGTCGCCCGGAGCAGGGCGGTGGCGCCTGGCAACGTTCCTATCCACAGGAGGAACTGTGGAGGGCTTGGACCAGGTGCCCTGCAGAACGTCAGTGAGGGCCTCGTTAAACGGCAGCAGAGGCTCAGTGGAGCTTGCTGAGGTTTGAAGCACCTCAGTGAGGATGTTGGTCCTCACAGCCACGGCAGGCAACTCGAGCCCAAGGGCCTCAGCCGCCTTGCGCAGCACCACAGAAAATGCTGCACCCTCCTCCGAAGCCACGGTCGGAGGAGAAGTGAATCCAGCGTCTGGCGAGGTGTCCAGCCCGCTGGCCTCCCCCAGTTCATCTGCCCAGTCCTGAGAAAGCTGTGACTGAACAGCCAGAGGGTCCTCGAACCCCTCCCAGTCGCCCCCTTCTTCCGATTCCTGATAAACAGGAGGAATGATCGGAACCGGACTGTAGAGATGGTAGGTCTCTAGCGGCGTCGGATGCGGCGTCGGCGGACGCCGTGCCGGCGTCGGGTCCGGATGAGGGCTAAACTGGGGCGTCGGCGTCACAGGCGTCGGCGTCGGCGGCGCCGGTGACGGCGTCGGTGGTTCAGGCGTCGGCGCCGGTGGAGGAGTGACAAGGTCAACCGGCGTCGACTGGGGCCCAGGCATGGGCCCCGCGGGGACCTGCGGCGTCGAGACCGGAGTCGTCGACGGCGCCGGGGCCGGAGCCGCCGGCACGCGAGGTCGCCCAGTCGAGCCCGCGGGGCCCGAAGGCGCGCCAGCGGGCGTCGACGGCGGGGCCAGGCTCCTCATGGCCGAGAGGAAGGCGCTGATCTCCGCCGGCGCCGCGTCAGCCCCAGGGACCGGAAGGTATGGGGGCGGACGCGGCACCTGCGGCTCCGCCGGAGCCGCGGGGGTGGAACCACTTGGACCCTCGGCCGAGTCGCGCGACCGGCGAGGGGAGTCCGAAGAGCGATGTCGCCTCTTGGACTTCTTTGAGTGCTTGGACTTACCCGACGACTTGGAGCCCGACGATCGATGGTGGCGTCGGCTAGGGCTCCGCGAGCGATCCTTGGACCTCCTCCTGGACCGGGATCGCGCACGACGCGGAGCCGAGTGGCGAAGCTCGAGAAGCTTGCGGGACCGCTCCCGCCTAGCCTTCGAAGTCAGGGCCTGGCAGTCGTTGCACGACTCCGCGTCGTGGTCGAGGCCTAAGCAATAGAGGCACCGGCGGTGGTGATCGGTCACCGACATCAGTCGATGACAGTCTTCACAAGCCTTGAACCCAGGCATCCTACCGGCACCAGATGTCGACAGACAGGGATCAAAAATGATCAAAAAGAGTTAGTCAAAAAAGACTAAAAGGGGTAGCTCTCCCGGATCTGCGCTTACTGGCGCGGAAAAAAGAAGAACTGACGTCAGCGCGCGAGGGCGGCGTCTAAGTACTCCGACGACGTCATCCCGGCGCACGACGCCGACGACGGACGCGGAGCCGCAGACGACGCCTAGCGACGCGCAAGGGGTATTGCTGACGAAAAATCTTCCGGATCCAGTCTGACGCCTGGGGATATTCTAAGGTGAGGAATCTAACTAACGTGTTTCTTTCAGATCCCCTGTACAAGTAGATTTCCTCCCTGAAAAGGTTGGAAGGGCAGTGGTAGCCACAGCCCAGGCAGAGACAGACTTCCCTGTAGAGATTGGCAGAGCTGTGACAGTCACAGCTCAAACCCAAACTGAGTGCCTCCCTGAAAAGGTTGGCAGGACTGTAATGGTCTCAGTCCATACTCAGACTGACATAGGTGTAGTGAAGCCTGAAACTATGGATCACTCCACACAAACAGAGTAGTGGGGAGGAAGAAAAGTCTCCCTCTCCCCAGACATTAGGAAAAGGTCAGCCTCCTCAGGGATCTGACCTCACCCCTTGTGAAAGAACTGCCCCAGAGGTCGCCAGGCCTGGCCTGGCAGAGCCTCTGATGTCAGTGGCCCCTTCCAAGGTGGGACCCAGTCTGGTGCAGGTAGCCTGCCTCTCTCTACCCTGCCTCAGTCAGCCCAGGGCTGCAGAGGTCAGGGAGGCCAGTGGACCCCAAGAGGGCCCCTGTCCATAAGAACCCCCCCATCAAAAGAATGAGGATTGCCTGGCTAGTAGCCCTAGCCAGGTGATGGTTAAAAACATTCCTGAGGGATCTCCTTTACAGGTAGTTAGGGACCTCCCCCAGAGGGATTCTGTTGGGCACAGGCAAACATGGGACTTTAGGGCCCCAAACCTGACCTGTCCCTCCAGTAAGCCCACAAAAGGGACCCAGCCTCCAGCTTTAGGTAGCCAGAGGCTGCCCCTGAGAGCACAGTGCAACTCAGTTAAAGAAAGAAAGGCATCCATGGTGGAGGATGATTGGAGGAAGCTGAGGCCTCACTTTGAGGACACTCACTTCAGTACTCCATCTCAACCCCAGCCTTTTACTTTGCAAAGACACACCAAAGGTAGAGATTCCCTATGGTGGAGACCCTATGACACCTTTAGGGTGAGGGATTGCTTAGTGGACCATGAGACAGGGGGTAACCATGCCAGTGCTGGTTCTTCCTTATATGGCCACTTAGGCAATATAGGCTTACCTTGTCAAGGCCAGCCTTATCTCCTTTCATTGGGGAGGGGGGGGGGGGTTGTGTAGGAAGGTGAATATCTGACTATGGTTACCCCCAACTTTTTGCCTAGTGTCTAGCTGGTTTTTCGACTTAGTTGGCCTGAGATCCTGCCATTCAGGGTCTCAGGCCGTCTGCTCTCTCTTTAAAATTGACTCCATGTACCCTAGGTACATACCCAATTGGTAAGGATCACCTTATTGGACCCTGTACAGTGTACCCTAGGTACCCAGGGCATAGGTGTACCCTAGGCCTCCCAGGGGCTGCAGCATGTTGTATACCTATATCTACCCTTATATATAGACACATGTGTACCTATCAGTCACTCCTATGGCAGGCCTTAACAATCCTGGAGGCAGAGTGCTTGGTAACATGTGAGATGGTGCTCTAGCATGAGCTGAGCCTGTCTGCAGCTTTCGGAACCATGTCCTTATAGCTGTTCTATGATATAGCCTACCATATACTCTTAAAGTGCCTTATAATCTTAAACGGTTATGGTAACTATGGTTTGCTTTATCAAAACATGTCGTGTAAGGTGTCTAACACTTTGGAATAATACCCCCATACCATTTCTGGTGACGAGGATATTATTCCTCCCTTCTAGAGGGAGAGACATGTTAAAATCCTACTTTGCTGTTTAACTCTAACCAAAGCCTCAGCATCACAAAATGGATGCTGCTGCCACAGACACAAGTCTGACCTCCTGCTGCTGGGAGCCCTCCCAGCCAGGGAGGCCCGGACAATAGGTTTCCTGCTTGGGGAGGTGCTAGCACCTCCCCAGACAGACTTTAGTGTATTGGGGCAGGGAGGGCTGAAAGGAATGAAACATGCCTGGGGCACACAAGGTGCTCCATGCATAGTCCAGTTCAAACCGGTGCTGGGGCACTCCAGCCCCAGCTCTGACGCGAAACTGGACAAAGGAAAGGGGGTGTAGCCACTCCCCTTCCTGGTCCCACCCATAGGAGGGACCTTGCAGGTAGCCCAGCCCACTAGCCCAGTATATTAGTAGCTAGTTGGGCCCTGCTAAATTAGATTATCCTGAACCTGCAACTTGAACAGAAACTCTGGACCTTCGACATTCGACGAAAGAAGAAGACTGAAGAATCTCCCTTGTGGTCAAGGAGTGGCTACCCTGTGCAAACAGGCACCATCAAGAGACTTACCCTTTGCTTTGCTTAAGTTCTACGAGGGACCGACTGCAGAGCCCGACCAGAGCCTTGACTTCCAGACTTCTCCGACCCTGATCCACATCCACAGCCGAGCTGAAATCCGTGGAGGCGACGAGAGACGTGGGAAAAGTGGTGAGTATCTTCCAGCGCAGCTTCTGAGGCACCCTCGAAGTTGTGCACCGGGGATTGAGAAGCCCCAACCCCAAGCACCATCTGCACCGAAGATCAGCCCCCCACACTCCACGAGTCCTGCGTGGGGCCCTTCTGCATTTTCCTGCTTGCCGCGTCTGTCCGGTTGCTTGCCCGTTGGCTAGCGGCCTTTGCGACGACACACCTTTGAATTTCCACTGCTGGTTTGGCTCCTCCAGACTTGCTCCTGCTCCTCTGCAAAAGAGAAGCACCCCAGACCTTCCTGGTCTGCACCAGAAGCAAGTCCTCCATTCTTCGTGGGTTCCGCTTGCCAAGGCTTGGTGAGTCCTAGTTCGACTTCGACGCCGCCGACAGCAAGAGCCTTCGTGGGACAGCTCGCCTCCTGGTCCTGGTCGTCCTCGACGTCTCCTGGTACCCGTGGCTGCTGCGACAAGCTTCACCTCTTCACCTGCATCTTCACGACATCGCCTGGTTCCTTCCTGGTTCCACGTGGTCACTGGCTAGTGACCCAGACTCTGTCCCTTCTGCTTGCAGGTACCCTTCCTTCTTGATCCCGGCCTTGGGATCCACCGGACACTCTTCACTGACTGCCTGTCAGCAACTTTCCTTCAGGCATCCATAGAAGTACACGACGAAACCAGACGCAAGTTCACACCTATGCACCCGCAGCCCGTGGGCTAGGTAACTTGGGTACTTCGGTGCTCACAAGGGTACTGACTATCCTAGGGTCTAGTTTCCGAGTCTCGACTTTCTAGCTATACCAGAAGTGTCCTAAAACTGCTTATTTTTAACTGCTAGTGATTCTATCGACTTTTACCCATTACGCGTGAGTGTTTCCACTCTGCACCTGAATCCCGTGGGCCTCCCACTTCCTAACTGTTGGTAGGGTATTGTAGCCCCAACGATTCCCTAGGCCTAGGCCTATTCTATTTCCGTGACAGTGGTCCTTATACCACTTCTTTAGTATATGGTTTGCGTGGCCCCTAGGGCCTAACTGTATTACTTACCTGTGTGACTTAATGTATGCTTGAATAAGACTGTGTTGTACTTACCTCGAATCTCATAAAGAGTGCTGAGGGTTTGACTAGAATAAATACACTATTTTATATATATATCTGTTGTGGTGTCCTTTCATTTGGTATTCAAGGGATTATATATGGTATAACAGCTGGCTTCACATGCCATTCAGAGTTTAGCCTAAGACTGCTCTTGTCCATGCTACCACTAGGATAGCTGGTCTATAAGGTTGACTTTACAACCAATCACCATAAGGGTTGTTTGGACTGATATAAGGTGTACACTAGAACTAGTGACATCATACATCAGGCCAACTTCTCACATTGGTGAGCAGCGGTTGGGATCTGAGCTTGCTGTTGTAATACCATTGTAATCTTGAGATACTAAATTGAAAGATCACACAGATATTGTTTAGGTACATATAACATAGATACATATAACATAGATTATAATACTTAAGTCCTACTGGACTTTGTTGTTGTAGGTTGAAGGACCTAACACACCCTCACTAGATCATGTCTCTGGGAGGAGATCAAGGAGATTCTCTCTCAGGAGGGGTAGGTTTGAGAAAGATCCCCTCTAGATATGATACCCTAACTTTTCAGGAGATGAGACAATTGTGTACCTCCAGAAAGTTAAAACAGGGTGCAAACCCTACCCTCCTTCAGCAAGTAGAGATCCTAGAGGAATAGGATGCTCTTAGGGCCTCCCAAGCTGGTACCCTAGGTACAGGGGAGGGTCTACCCACTACAGATGAGTCAGATGGGACTTCAGATGAGGCGGTAGACAGCCAGGGCCAAGTAGGAAGACTTAGCCAGGCAAACTTAAGCTTACATGGGAGTCTGCATGGGCTTCCCCCATACAGACCCCCAAGTGGGCTTAACCAGAGAAGCAGGAGAGACAGGTCCCCTTCAAGGGAATCCATCCACTCCCATGTCTCTAGCATCTCTAATGCCTCTTCTCACAGGGGAATGACTTCCCCCCCAGAGAAAAGAGCATGAAGCCAGAATGAGGGAAGCTAATCTAAGGATTGAGAGGGAAGAACTTGCCCTTGCCAAGGAGAAGCTTGCTCTGGCTAGAGAGCAAAAGTTAAGTGGGTTAGAACCCACTAGTGGCAGCAATATCCCTAAGGATAGAGACAGGGCCTATGATAATAGAAACCTGAGCAAGATTGTCCCTCCCTACAAGTGTGGGGATGACATCCACAAATGGAAAACTGCTTTGGAGAGGGCTTGCAAAGTACAGCAGGTACCCCAAAGTCAGTGGGCAGCTATCTTGTGGCTCTCCTTCTCTGAGAAAGGTAGAGACAAGCTCCTCACAGTTAGTGATGAGGATGCTGACAATTACACTGTCCTCAAGAGTGCTCTAATTGATGGGTTTGGCCTAACCACTGAACAATACAGGTTCAGGGATACCCAGAAGACACAGACTCAGGACTGGACTGACTTTGTAGATTGTGCCACTAAGGCTCTGGAAGGCTGACTAGTGGGAAGTAAGGTTAAGGACTATACAGGATTGTATAATTTGATCATGAGAGAATAAATCCTTAACAACTGTCAAAACCAGCTGCTGCATCAACACTTGATTGATTCTGATCTGACTTCTCCCCAAGAATTGGGAAAGAAGGCAGATAGATGGGTCAGGACTAGAGTTAAGCAGAAAAACCAGAACCACGGCGGTGATCAGAAAAAGGCAGACCAGAAGGGTAATGATCAGAAACAAAAGACCAGAAGTCTTCACCAGGCCTCAAAAAGGCTCAGGGGGAGGGTGGTCCCAAAAAGGATAAAAAGAAAGCAGCAAAAACTTACCTTCTCTGGTCCACGCCGATATCTATACTGCCGCCACCGCCAGGAGTCACAAGGGGGCCAAAACTGTCCACAGCAGCAGCGGGTGCAATCTACCGCGTCGCCGCCCCGGGACTCAAACTCCCGGCAGCCCCAGCGGCGGCGCGTTGAGGTGACGCGGTGAACGCGCCAGGTGGCGCCTACAAACATCGCGGAGGCCCGCTGCGTGGGACGCGCCGGGCGAAGCCCGGGCAAAGGGCGGGCCCTCTGTGGCCCTCAGAGGACCGAATGAGGCCGGGACGGGCCATGTTATTTGGCTGCCAGGTACATATCTGATATTAACTGGACTTGGTGACTTGTTTAACTCCATGAACTAAGAGGCGCTAGTGTGTAGGCTAAGAAAGTGTCTCATGTGTTATAATTAATTCAGTTTGGCTAAACTCTTATATTTGCGTAGGCGTTTTATCTTCTTTTTACAGCCCGCAACTGTTTAATTTAAATCTTAATCAATCCCGAGGTATCCACGAAAATGTCGAAAACGTCAGGAACTAAACCTACCACTGCTACAACACTAGACAACTATTTAGTAAAAGTCGTTACTAAAATTAATAGTGAAAGACGCAAATCACTAGGTCAAGGCTCTACCCCGACCACCATCTCCCCCCTATTGATTAGTACACCCACCTTGTTATCTCCGCCTACTCATGGTGTGAATTGTAGTTTTGAAAACCAGGATCTGGTAACTTCGGGTGATCTAGTCCCTATTTCTTCTGACATAGAATTGGTTGAAATTAATAGGGACGTCTTAAAAGATATAAATGAGGCTCCAACAGAGGAGTCTCCAGATCCGGTAACACAGAGTCTTAAGACCTCGTAAACATACCCAATTCAAACGGGGAGGTGCTCGTAGTAGTAATAAAAAAACAGGTTCTGTGCCTTTAACTGGGGACACCCTGAGGGAAGACCCATCTAACAACCTAAAGACAAAGATAGATTCTGATCAATTAGATTGTCTGGTAGGCATTTTGGAGGCTAAAATTTTAAAGATAGTTGAACCGTTAGTAACTAAAATTGGTGGACTATCGGCGGAAATTGCAAGCTTACGAAACCTTTTAGGCCCTCGTAGTAACCCACCTGTGAAAGCTAGTATTGTAGCTGGGGGTTCACGCGGACTTGTTGAGCCACATAAGTCCCCTAAGGAAGTTTTAAATCCTGTTGAACCCTCAGATGCTGCATCTATGATAGCAGTGAATAAAACCACATTCCCAGACAGTTGTCCAAAGAGCAAGAGGGAAACCAGGATCACACGTACAGCAGGAGCACGACCAGACTTACCCCCTGAATGTGCCCCTTTTGTGGCAGTGTTGACAAATGTTCCACCCCTGATGGATGGTGATCAGATTAATAAATCAGAATCCCACGAATCTGTTAAAAATAAATCTGTTTCGTGGTTAAATAAACAGTGTGGGTTTCCTGTGCATTTATCACACCAGATAACTACTAGAAGAGTTTCGTGGATAGGGCATTCTCGTAAGAACACAAAGGGGGACTGCGTTATAATACATTTTAGTAATCCTTCTCTAGTTAATAATGCCCTGTTAAAAGCCACTCTGCTCCCTCATAATGATCAGGGTATCACTCTCCGCCCACTGGGATATTTCTATAGGTATCACACAAATCAATCCAATAGTGACCTGTTGAAGAGTAGAGCACTTAGCCATGAAGGACAGTTTATTCACGGTGTTGTCACATCTAACCGCTTCCAACCTTTGAGTGATTTAGACTTAAATGATTGACTTCATCGTGATTGTGTTCCTCCTATATCCATCAGGGAAGTCTCTACATCGACCATGGAGGAGGATCAGGGGATAGCAGAAATTCAGTTAAACAAGGGGGTGGAGGCCATCCCTAACGATACGACGATAAAGAGGAATGTTAAAGATGGAAATGTGGATAACCCAGCTAATGTCCCACTCCAGCTTGCAGGTACAAGGGTCCTTAGCTGGAACATAGCCGGCCTTAACAGTAAAGTGCACGATCCCTTGTGGAGGGATTGTTTATTAGGCTGTGAAATCATTGGGCTACAAGAGACCTGGGTTACGGAAAGTACCTTTTTGCTGGATGGGTATTCTGCTTTCTGGTCACCCGCGGTGGTCTCCTGCAGGGGGAGGGCAAAAGGTGGACTTTTAACCCTCATTTCATTGACAATCGAGGGTTTTTATAGTAAAGTGGAGACTGGTTCGCCTTATTGCCTTGCAGTGGAAATCCAAACCAATTTAAACGGGAAATGGCTTATTGTCAATGTTTATAATTCTTTTACTAAGAGTACGCCAAACGAACATTTAGTCAGTCTATATGATTTCTTGCAAATGTATGATGATAATAATATGAATCCTTATTCGGTTATAGTGCTTGGTGATTTTAATGTTCATCGTTGTTCAAGCAACTGTTTTGTATTGGACAGTCTAGGTCCTTCAAACCAAGGAAATATTCACTTTGAACATACGCCGCAGGGTACGCTCCTAGATGAGCTCCTCGCTGGAAACGCTTTGGTTCATCCCATTAACTATTTGGATGATACTCCAACTTATAAAGGAAGTGGCCTGGGCTCCACCATTGATTATATTTTTGTAAGCACAACCCTAGTAGATAATGTAAGTCAGTACAAGGTCAACTGGTCTATTCATGGTGACCATAACTCTGTCCAGTTGACCTTGTCTGACGACTTAAGGAAAAGAGATTCAGGTAATCCTACTGTTGGAACTCTGGATATAAGGCCAACTGACCAAACACGTCGTTTGAAATGGTGCCGAGTAGTACCAAAGGACTTTAATGATAACTTGTTGGGAAAGGTTGGGGATGAAATGTTTACGTGTTTGCAAGATGGAATCATTGGTGAAGTGGTCCTGACAGCTTATAGCAAAATTTGTTCACAGGTCAATAGTGACCTTAAAACAGCATATAAGGCCAAACCCATGGATGGGGAGAAATGGTTTGATCACAGTTGCTCATTAGCCCAACGGAAGTTAATGAGAGCTTTGAAAGTTGTCCCCCCTGACAAAGCTGAAATCGCTGTACTCAGGAAAGCATATAAAAAGGCCCAGAGTAAGCGTAAAAATGAAATTAGGGAAGAAGCTTGGAATGAACTTTTATCTATAGATGTCATTAAAAATAGTGCTAAATTCTGGTCCGTGGTAAACAAGCCCTTTTTTAATGGTAAAAGTAATAATGAGCTTGACTGCGGTATTCAAGAAGAAAAATGGTTTAGTCACTTTAAACAGGTCTATGATGGAGACGGTCCCAGGGTGGCACCCACATTAAATCTGGAGAATTATACCCTGTCTTTTACTGAATTAGAGGTCACACATGCCATCATGCAAATGACTAGTAATAAGGCTCCGGGACCTGATTGAGTCCCGGCAGACCTTTTTAAATCAGACATTAAAACTTGGTCTAAAATTTTATTCAACGTTTTTGTTAATGCATGTCAACTGGGTCTGCCCCCGACCTGGGCGAAATCTGTCATAATACCTATATATAAAAAAGGCGATAGAGGTGATCCGAGCTGTTATCGCCCAATATCTTTAATAGATTCCTCTGTGAAAGTACTGGGGAGGGTGGTCCTTGCACAACTGACTGGTTGGTTAGAGGAGACAGGAACACTCTCTAAGGCCCAGTACGGATTCAGAAAAGGGATGGGCACCATAGATCAATGCCTAAATTTACAACTATTAATAGGCAAATATACGGTGGCCAAGAAAGGAGTCTTACTGGTAGCCTTTATGGACCTGTCATCGGCGTTTGACCGTGTAAATAGGTCAAAATTGTGGTCCTTGCTTATATCCCATGGAGTAGACAATAACATAGTCTACTTCTTAGCCGACCTACACAGGGATTTAACGGCTACGGTACGGTATGACCAATTGGGCAATTGTACAAAAGACATACCCATATCCAATGGAGTTAGACAGGGGTGCATTTTGGCTCCCCTGCTCTTTACGCTTTATATAAATGAATTAGATAATGCTTTAATCACCTCTTGTAATGACATCCCCCGTGCAGGGAAATGTTTAATTCCCGCACTCTTATACGCCGATGATGCCGCCCTACTCGCAAGAACGGGAGTGGGACTTCAGTTACTGCTAGATTCATTTGCGGGTTTTATGAAGGCGTTGGATTTAACTGTTAATTTTGCAAAATCGCATGTTATGGCTATTGGTCCGAAATCTACAAAGATTAAAACTTTTAAATGTGGGGGCCACCCATTATCCAGGGTATCATCATTCCCTTACTTGGGCGTTCTTTTTGATGATCAAGGTTCTTGGGTAACCCAAATAACAGCAAAAGAGATTGTTTTATCTAGAGCGACTGTGGCTGTTCTAGGTTTTGCTAGAAAGTTAGGTGCCAGGCCAATGAAGGCCCTTATTCAAGTCTATAGAGCCAAGTGCTTCTCTTTGGCAATGTATGGAGCTGAGGTATGGGGTATTAAAAATGTCAAAAGCATACAGATTGTTGAGGATAGGTTTTTAAAAAACCTCCTTTCAGTCCCGATCTCGACTGCCAATTATAATGTCCATCAGGAGCTTGGTATTGGCTTTGTAGAGGACTCCATTGCCCTGGCCCCATTACTGAAGTGGATCAGCATTTGGTTAAACCCGGACTTACAGCTCAATCGCACGATCATGAAAGATTGTACATCACTGGATTATGGGTCACGCATACCCTGGCTGAAATATATTCAGAACCTGGCAATAAAGCTTGGTAGACCTGAATTATATCAGTCACCAGAAGCACTAGTAAAGGGAGATTTAAAATGGTGTAAAGAAACCTTTATGCATATAGTTACCATGGATAGGGAAGGGAATGAGCTGGTAAAGGGCACAGTTAGGGCTCACCAGCTATGTAAAACACCATCCATGGAATTATACCTAGGATACGTCACAAATGTAAATCACCGTTTCTTATTGACTAGATTCAGATTAAATCAATTACACCTACTGTTTGGAGAAAAGAAAGGTTGGAAAAGGGTTGAGGATCTTGGCCCTTGTTCTTGTGATAATTTTTCATTACAGGACATGACACACTTTCTTTTCTTCTGTGAGCACTTTATTGATATCAGGAAACGCTTTTTACTCCCTATATTAAAAAACAAAGGCTTTGTGCAGGTGAGACCTGCTCTTCTTTACCTTCAAATGTTAAATGATGTTTGGGAAACCTACAACATTGCTAATTTTTTATCTGCTGTAATTAGATTTTTGAGGAAATGAACTGTATCCTCTTTTAAATGCTTTTTAAATGGAATTATTGCTTTTCTTTTTTGGATTTAATGTGTTTTTAGCCTTAGTAATTATTTAAATTGAAATTTGTATCCTTTTAAGTGTTTTTATAGTAGTATGCTTTTATGGTTTGCACTTAAACCGAATAAAGACTTTTTGACTGACTGGATAAAAAGAAAGATGGCCAAAAGAAACCATGGTGCAACTATTGTAAGTCCAACTCACATTGGTTTAGTGAGTGCACCAAAAAGGATAAGCCCCCAGCCACCATTGCCCCTAAGGCAACTGTACCCCCTAGTTCAGCTGTAAGTGGTGGTTCCCAGCAAAAGGGTGTAGTAGGGTTAACCCTGGGAACTGAGGAGGATTCTGGCCTAGTCAGGATACCTACTCAGGCTGTTCTGATCTGTGATGGGGACATAGCCTTGTCCTCTACTGTAAGCCCCAGTAACCTGGGCAAGTACAGACAGACTCCTTTTATCAATGATAGGATGGCTCAGGCCTACAGGGACTAGTGTCACAATGGTGACACCTGCCTTTGTGGACCCTGGACAGATCATACTAGGTGAGAACTACCTAGTGACCAACGCTAGCAATGCCACTACCTCCCATAGTGTGGCAATTGTTAACTTCTCCTGGGGAGGGGTAACTGGCCTCAAGAAAGTTGTTGTTAGTTCAGACTGGGCAATGATCTTGAAACTTCAGTTTGGTCTGAAGTGGAGTATAGGACCCATGCAGAAATGCTGGGGATCGATGCACATGTCCTTGCTGTGACCAGGTCACAGGCCAAAAAGTGCACCACTGAACAAGTGCTGGATCCTGGAACTATGGACCAGTCACAAACCAAGAGAAAGAGCAGTAGGGTAAAGGCTGTGCCTTCCCCCCTGCCTCAGGCACTGGATCAGCCCTCACTGGAGGATGATTCTGAGAGCCCTGGAGGAACTGTCCTAGAAGAACTTGAACCTGATCAGGTTGAGTTTCTTGGGACAGGGGGACCTTCCAAGGCAGATCTGAGGCAGGCACAATTAGACTGCCCCTCTCTTGAACCCCTCAGACAGCAGGCTGCTGCTGAGGCTGCAGGGAATGCTCAAGGTACCCATAGAGTGTATTGGGATGAAGGGCTGCTGTTTTCAGAGGCTAGAGACCCCAAGCCTGGTGCATCCAGGAGGTTGGTCATACCACTGAAGTTCAGAGGCTTTCTTCTTACCTTGGCCCATGATATTCCCTTGTAGGACACTTAGGCCAGAACAAGACTTGGGACAGGCTTGTCCCTCACTTTCACTGGCCTCATATGTCAGAAGATACCAAGGAGTTTTGTCGCTCCTGTGTCACCTGCCATGCCAGTGGCAAATCAGGTGGCACCACAAAGGCCCCCCTCATACCACTACCTGTGGTGGGGGTTCCCTTTGAAAGAGTGGGCATAGATATTGTAGGACCAATGGACCCACAAACAGCATCTGGGCACAGATTCATACTGGTGATAGTGGACCATGCCACCAGGTATCCAGAAGCTATTCCCCTGAGGACCACAACAGCTCCTGTTGTGGCAAGGGCCCTACTTGGAGTATTCTCCAGAGTGGGCTTTCCAAAGGAGGTCATTTCCGACAGAGGTGCCAACTTCATGTCAGGATATTTGACTGCAATGTGGAAGGAGTGTGGTGTGAACTACAAGTTCACCACACCCTATCACCCACAGTGCAATGGGCTTGTTGAGAGATTCAACAAGACCCTAAAGGGAATGATAAAAGGGTTACCAGACAAGCTTAGGCGAAGATGGGACATCCTTTTACCCTGCCTTCTGTTTGCTTACAGAGAGGTCCCACAAAAGGGGGTTGGCTACAGCCCTTTTAAGCTTTTGTTTGGGCATCCTGTAAGAGGACCCCTATGTTTAGTAAGGGAAGGATGGGAGAGACCTCTCAGACAACCCAAACTTGATATAGTGGACTATGTACTTGGTCTCCGCTCCAGGATGGCAGAGTATATGAAGAAGGCTTCTAAAAACCTTGAGGCAAGCCAAGAACTCCAAAAAGCTTGGCATGACCAAAAGGCTGTGCTGACTGTTTACCAGCCAGGGCAGAAAGTGTGGGTGTTGGAGCCAGTGGCCCCAGCAGCACTCCAAGACAAATGGTCTGGACCCCACACTATTGTTGAGAAAAAGGGAGAAGTCACCTACTTGGTGGACCTTGGGACTCCCAGAAGCCCCCACAGGGTGCTTCATGTCAACAGATTGAAGGCATATGTTGACAGGGCAGACATGGGCTTACTCATGGCTACAGATGAGGGGCAGGAGGAAGAGAGTGACCCTCTCCCAGACCGGTTGACTCGGAACCCTGATGATGGCTCAGTTGATGGTGTGGTCTTTTCTGACAGCCTCACTGTCCATCAGCAACAGGACTGCAGGCAAGTTCTGCAATCCTGCAGACATATGTTCTCTCTGACCCCAAGTCAGACAAACTGGTGCACCCATGAGGTGGACACTGGTGACAGTCTGCCTGTGAAGAGTAAAATCTACAGGCAACCTGACCATGTCAGGGACTGCATAAAAGTTGAGGTACAAAAGATGTTGGAGCTGGGAGTCATTGAACCTTCAGAGAGCCCTTGGGCTAGTCCTGTAGTTCTTGTGCCAAAACCTCACACCCAAGATGGTAAGAGAGAGATGAGGTTTTGCGTGGACTACAGAGGTCTCAATGCTGTCACTGGGACAGATGCCCACCCAATACCTAGGGCAGATGAGCTCATTGACAGACTGGCAGCTGCTAAGTTTTTGAGCACATTTGACCTGACAGCAGGCTACTGGCAAATCAGACTAGCTGAGAATGCAAAGGCCAAAACTGCTTTCTCGACCACAGGAGGACATTATCAATTTGTGGTAATGCCCTTTGTTTTGAAGAATGCACCTGCCACTTTCCAAAGGTTGGTGAATCAAGTCCTTACTGGGTTGGATGACTACTGTGCAGCTCATCTTGATGATATTGCTGTCTTTAGCTCCACCTGGGAGGATCACCTGGTCCACCTGAGGAATGTTTTAGAGGCCCTGCAAAAGGCAGGCCTCACTATCAAGGCCACTAAGTGCCAGATAGGGCAGAGCAAGGTTGTATACCTGGGCCACCTAGTTGGTGGGGGTCAGGTTCAACCATTGGAGAGCAAGATCCAGACCATAAAGGACTGGACTCCTCCAACTACCCAGACTCAGGTCAGAGCTTTCTTGGGCCTGACTGGGTACTACAGAAAGTTTGTTAAGAACTATGGGTCCATAGTGACACCACTTAATGACTTGACCTCCAAGAAGATGCCAAAGAAAGTTCAGTGGACAGTAAGCTGTCAAAAAGCATTTGATGACCTGAAGCAGCCCATGTGCAGTGCACCTATTCTGAAAAGTCCAGACTACTCCAAAGAGTTTATTGTCCAGACAGATGCTTCTGAGTTGGGTGTGGGAGCTGTTCTTTCACAACTTAATATAGATGGTCAAGACCAGCCCATTGCTTTTATAAGTAGAAGGCTGACCCCTAGAGAGAAACGTTGGTCAGTTATTGAGAGGGAGGCCTTTGCTGTGGTTTGGGCCCTGAAGAAGCTGAGGCCATACTTGTTTGGCACTCACTTCAAGATTCAGACAGACCATAAGCCCCTCTTGTGGCTAAATCAGATGAAGGGTGAAAATCCCAAACTTCTTAGGTGGTCCATTTCCCTACAGGGGATGGACTTCACAGTGGTACATAGACCTGGGACTGACCATGCCAATGCAGATGGACTCTCCAGATATTTCCACTTAGAACATGAAGACTCAACTGGTCAAGGTTAATTTAATGTCCCTAAGTTTGGGGGGGGGGGGGGGGGGTTGTGTAGGAGAGTAGGGTCTGCTTTCTATGTTCACCCCCACTTTTTGCTTTTGCTTTACTGGTTTTCGACTTAGATGTGGCTGTGGGCCTGCTAATCAGACCCACAGCCCTGCTGTTCTCTCTCTAAATTAATACTATGTACTTTAGGTGCATAACCCATTTGGATAGCATCACCTTATTGGCCCCTGTATAGTGTACCTTAGGTACCCACGGCATAGGTGTACCCTAGGCCTACCAGGGGCTGCAGCATGTATTATGCCACCCCTGGCCTGGCCTTCCATTATGACACAACTGGCTGATCACTCAGCTGGGGCAAGGTCGTGTAATCACCCCTTGCTTAGGTGTAGTATTCCTATACCTACCTTATATATAGACACATGTGTACCTATCAGCCACTCCTATAGCAGGCCTTAACAATCCTGGAGGCAGAGTGCTTGGTAACATGCGAGATAGTGCTCTAGCATGAGCTGAGCCTGGCTGCAGCTTTCGGAACCATGTCCTTATAGCTGTTCTATGATATAGCCTACCATATACTCTTAAAGTGCCTTAAAATCTTAGACGGTTATGGTAACTATGGTTTGGCTTTATCAAAACATGTCGTGTAAGGTGTCTAACACTGTGGAATAATACCCCCCCATGCCATTTCTGGACATGAGGATATTATCCCTCCCTTCTAGAGGGAGAAGACATGTTGAAACAGACTTACCCGGTTTAAGTTAACCAGAGCCCCAGCATCACAAAATGGATGCTGCTGCCACGACAAAAAGTCTGACCTCCTGCTGCTGGGAGTGATCCCGGCACAGGAGGCTTGGACAATAGGTTTCCTGCCTTGGGAGGTGCGAGCACCACCCCAGACAGGCCTTAGTGTATTGGGGCAGGGAGGGATGAAAGAAACGAGACACTGCCTGGGGCACACACGGTGTCCCATGCATAGTCCAGTTCAAACCGGTGCTGGGGCACTCCAGCCCCAGTCCTGGCGCGAAACTGGACAAAGGGAAGGGGGTGTAACCACCCCCCTCCCAGGTCCCACCCATAAGGCGTGACCTAGCAGGCAACCCAGCCCCCCAGATTAGTGTAAGTGTGGTAGCTGGGCCCCAGGAGATTAGATTATCCTGAACCTGCAACTTGAACAGAAACTCTGGACCTTCGACATTCGACGAAAGAAGAAGACTGAAGAATCTCCCTTGTGGCCAAGGAGTGGCTACCCTGTGCAAACAGGCACCATCAAGAGACTTACCCTTTGCTGTGCTGAAGTTCTACGAGGGACCGACTGCAGCGCCCGACCAGAGCCTTGACTTCCAGACTTCTCCGACCCTGATCCACATCCACAGCCGAGCTGAGATCCGTGGAGGCGACGAGAGACGTGGGACCGGCTACCTGGGGAAAGTGGCGAGTATCTTCCAGCGCAGCTTCTGAGGCACCCTCGAAGTTGTGCACCGGGGATTGAGAAGCCCCAACCCCAAGCACCATCTGCACCGAAGATCAGCCCCCCACACTCCACGAGTCCTGCGTGGGGCCCTTCTGCATTTTCCTGCTTGCCGCGTCTGTCCGGTTGCTTGCCCGTTGGCTAGCGGCCTTTGCGACGACACACCTTTGAATTTCCACTGCTGGTTTGGCTCCTCCAGACTGGCTCCTGCTCCTCTGCAAAAGAGAACCACCCCAGACCTTCCTGGTCTGCACCAGAAGCAAGTCCTCCATTCTTCGTGGGTTCCTCTTGCCAAGGCTTGGTGAGTCCTAGTTCGACTTCGACGCTGCCGACAGCAAGAGCCTTCGTGGGACAGCTCGCCTCCTGGTCCTGGTCGTCCTCGACGTCTCCTAGTACCCGTGGCTGCTGCGACAAGCTTCACCTCCTCACGACATCGCCTGGTTCCTTCCTGGTTCCACGTGGTCGCTGGCTAGTGACCCAGACTCTGTCCCTTCTGCTTGCAGGTATCCTTCCTTCTTGATCCCGGCCTTGGGATCCACCGGACACTCTTCACTGACTGCCTGTCAGCAACTTACCTTCAGGCATCCATAGAAGTCCACGACGAAACCCGACGCAAGTTCACACCTATGCACCCGCAACCCGTGGGCTAGGTAACTTGGGTACTTCGGTGCTCACAAGGGTACTGACTATCCTAGGGTCTAATTTCCGAGTCTCGACTTTCTAGCTATACCAGAAGTGTACTAAAACTGCTTATTTCTAACTGCTAGTGATTCTATCGACTTTTACGCATTACGCGTGAGTGTTTCCACACTGCACCTGAATCCCGTGGGCCTCCCACTTCCGAACTGTTGGTAGGGTAGTGTAGCCCCAGCGATTCCCTTAGCCTAGGCCTATTCTATTTCCATGACAGTGGTCCTTATACCACTTCTTTAGTATATGGTTTGCGTGTCCCCTAGGGCCTAACTGTATTACTTACCTGTGTGACTGAATGTATGCTTGAATAAGACTGTGTTGTACTTACCTCGAATCTCATAAAGAGTGCTGAGGGTTTGACTAGAATAAATACACTATTTTATATATATATCTGTTGTGGTGTCCTTTCATTTGGTATTCAAGGGATTATATATGGTATAACAGCTGGCTTCACATGCCATTCAGAGTTTAGCCTAAGACTGCTCTTGTCCATGCTACCACTAGGATAGCTGGTCTATAAGGTTGACTTTACAACCAATCACCATAAGGGTTGTTTGGACTGATATAAGGTGTACACTAGAACTAGTGACATCATACATCAGGCCAACTTCTCACAAACCTCTGTTAGGAATACTGCACAGGAGCGTACCAAGCCTTCCTTGGAGGAAGTAGCTACACAACAGCTAGCAAATACCCCACATAGGGTAAGTCTTAAAACCGGCAAGGGAGCTTCCTCTGGAGCCAGGCTCACAGACAGGGGGCTGAAAAGAAGGCAGAACCAGCTGATCAGCTGTACCGACCAAAGGCAAACATGGCGGAGCACCGCCCAGACCATCTGGGAATTACGTCATGAACCCAGGGTCCAAATAAAGAAGGCAACTCTGCCTATCAAGTAAAAGCAACATAAAGTCACACAACATAAAGTCACACAACATGTGACAAAGACAGGCCACAAGAGCGAAAAAGCCAGACCGTAAGAGCCAGCAAATCAAGGGTGACCAGACATGATGCAGGAGACCGCTGAAACAGCGTGACAGTCAAAAAGGTCCACACCATTGAATGACAGATCTTGAAGAGCGACCCGAACGTTGTCGAAAAAACGACAATCTCGCAGCCATGCATGGCAGCGCAAAGCAACTGACCGAGCCATTGCTCTACCAACAAAGTCGGTAGCGTCCAGAGCCGATCGAATGGAAAATTGCGCCAGTCCCCGGCCATCAAGAATAAGACGATGCAAGTCAGCTCGGGCCTTTCTGGGAAAGAAGGAAGAAGGAGCTAAACCAAGTCCGAAAGGGCAGAGGAATCATGTGTTTAAGGCACGGATGTCCGCACTGGCAGAGGCAAAAATGTGGCGCCCACATGTTGCCAGCCACCGAGACTCCCTAGTGGGAGGGAACCAGACCCTGAGCTCAAGGGTGAAGGGACAAGCAGACTGGATCGCCTTGGGCCGGGCGATGCCGGCGAGCAATGGCTCGATCAACAGGGTCACCAGAGGAAGGCCGTGCCAGGTACCAAGCATGATATCAAACTAAGACCCACCAAGGGGCAGCAAAGGCTCCAACCCACCAAGGGGCAGCAAAGGCTCCACATCCACAGGCTCCATGTGGAGGAGATCTAGCAAACGATCAGCGGGAAGGTAAACCCCAGGGGGCTGCAAGCGGAGAATACCCGCAGCCCTGCAAATAGCCCTCACGAAGGCCACGCTAGCCTCTGTCACCATTGTGGGAGGCGACAACATACAGTTGGTAGGGGACGATTGGAGGCTAACTCGTTCACTAGAGAATAAAGGTGGAGCATCCTGGGGTTGATCCAAAGGCCAAGTAACACTAGGCACCTGCACCAAGGGGCTCTGAAACGACCCTGAGCACGGTGAGCCCAGAGGGGCTCATCCTCCTGTAACAGAGGAGCCGCAGGCACCCGGGACCGGCATCGACCTGCAGAGGGGAGTTGATCCGGGCGCAGATGGATGGCGACTCGACCTCCACCTGCGGGGAGGAAGGAAATCGACAGGGCGTCGAACTCTGCACCGCAGCAAACGTCAGCACAGGAAGCTGCACCGGGCTATGCTTTGACTGGACGGACTGGGATGCCCCTCCGGGAAGTGTCCCGTCAATGTCATATCAACTCCAGAACCGGAGTCGAAGCACGCAGCCGGCACAGAGGACCAATCTGCCGGCGATGATCCGACATGAGTGCCTTCCTCCTCCGTGGGCCCCGAAGGTGTACCAGGGAGAGGGGGTGACCCAAAGAAAGCCTGGAGATCCTTTGAATAGGCCTCCATTTGGGTTCTAGTAGCACCGACACCAGGGAAGACTAGGCGCCTGTGCTCGGCAAAGACAGAGAGCAGCAGGCCCAAGCGGCACGTTCACAGGAGGACGACCTACGTGACTTCCGCTGGTGCTTACCTGTCACCGAACGACATCCGTGGGAACGACCCCGTGAGCGGGCCCGATCCCGAGAGGGAGAGCGGCGGCATGAAGGTGCAGGACCAGACATCCGTGCGGCCAGCAGATTCCTACGACGCTCGTAGAGGGACTTTGCTTTCATCTGTTAACAGGCGTCGCATTCTTCAGAGTCGTGGTGCACCTCCAGGCACCACATACATATCGCGTGCGGATCCGTGACAGACATTTGCTGTTTTGCAGGTCTCACACGCCTTGAAGCCCAAAGGCATCGAACACTGTCCCGCAACATCTAAAATGCCTGAAAAACAGGCCAAGGAACCGCTGGTTTCCCAGGATCCTCTTTGGAAAAGAAGAAAACCAACGTCAGCGTGCCGGGAGGGGCATACATGGCTCTGCTGACGTCACATCTGTGGACGACGTCAGGGTGGAGCCGTGCGGCGCCGCCCCCGGCGACAGAGGTGCTGCTTCAGAAGGTTTTCCGGATCCAGTCTCGCGCCTGGGGATATTTTAAGTTAAGGAATCTGCGGCTAGATGTCTCTATCAGATCTCGCCTCCAAATCCTCGTTCTTCGCCTGAATAACCGCCAGCACTTTTTTCATATTCAGGGTTTTATTGGAGACAGTATGCAGATCATCTTCAGCCGTAGAGACCCTTTGCTCAACCTCACCCAGCCTGGTGCCCTGTTTGCCATATCATCCATTTGTAGATTTAAAGGGTCAATCTTTTCGTCGATCGACTGAAGGCTATGCTGCATCGCCAGGAGCGTGGTGTCCAGAATAGGGGCAGGTTCTGATGGGGCGTTTGCCTCAGAGCCCGAAGCGTGCTTAGATTGTGATCCTCCCGGCTCGCGCATCTCGAATGTGAGGCTGGGCTGCGTTTTATTAGTTTTGCCCACTGTGGCTGGCACCCCTGTGGCACAGGCAGCGCCCGCTCGCCACAACCCAGTCAGGCCTCCACAGTGTGCAGCACACCTTTGGGGCGCTAAGTTGTTAAATGTGCTTCGCTAATATCCATTATCTTCCGATGTGGACACCACCACTGGCCCAGTAGCGACTGTCCGGCCCCACCGGCCTCCGCAGCAGTCAGCACGCCCAAATATGGGACGAGACATACACCACCACAATCCCTTTGTACCTGGCAGGAAAGTGTTAACCTGAAGCGCCCACGCTCAATCGCGTGCTGCTGGGCCCGCAAAGTCAGATATCAGTCTATCGGGAGCCGAGGCGCCACAAGTGCAGTCCATAATCCCAGCGGCACCCCACCAGCTCGCCTCACCTCCGGTGTAATGTTGGGAGTCTAGGCCCAACAGCCCTCCAACACAGCAGGTGGTATTGCCGGGGGCCACCACCGCCAGTTGCTCACAGCTTTTCACCACCACAGACCACGTATTTCGGGCGGTTAGCTTCTTTGCTGTTCACTCGGCCCGCTCAGCCGCGCCGAGGCTACAACAGCGAGCGGGAATGAACGCAGTCCTGAGCCGCAGCCACCATGTTGTTTTTTTCTAAGGCCGCTCCGCTGCATAGCAATGCTCGGCGCGTCACAGCCTTTGCAGGACCGCAAGCTACTTTATTCGGGTACGGGGCCCCTTACTGTAATGATGCCTCGCTATATGTGGCTGTTATTCGCCTCGTTTCTCAGGATTGTGGATCGGCCGGCAGAGCTGCACTAATGTGAGCCATCTTGCCGTGCGCCCTCTAGCGTCCCCCTCGAGTTCCCTAATTGAAACATTCCTGTGTAGAGAGCCAGTCTCCTCTCCATATGAATTAGGAATAAGAGGGGCCGCCGGCAAAGACTCTACAGGGTGCAGGGTAGATGCACAGGCCTTCCCTTTGCGCCTTGGACCGATGACTGGTGTTGTCAGGGTTATAAGTCTGTCTGTTCCTGGGGTGAATCCCCTGTGATCTTTCTCATGATTCCCCCCCCCCAAGGGCCCCTATCCTGGGGAGGCGCCACCAAACTACTACAGGTGGGGGGCCCAAGGGAAGGGGGCATATGGGGTTCCCCGGTCCATTGAGTGCCTCCTCTCAAGTTCTATTTCCTTGGACATGGTCCCCAAGCCCGATTGAAGAAAACCTATGGACGGACACACAGGTAGCGGTGGACAGAGGTTTGGTGATGGTGGGGGGAGGGGGATTACTTTCTGCCCATTGTTGCAACACCTTTCAACATCATTTGGCCCACTTCACCAACTGGGTAGCAAAAGAACTAAGCCAAGCAGGGACATCAATATGGCAATACCTTGATCTTGACCTCATTCTGGGTAGAGTGTCACAGCATAGCCGATAACCTCAAAACTGCTCATTAAGGGAAGAGCCAAAGGGGGTGGCCCACCCAGCCTCTTCATAATGCTCTTGGCCCGGCCTTCGCCCTTGCCGGGGTTTCCACCTCAGGGGGTCAGAAACAGGTCTGTGTGGCAGGCTGGTACAGACCAGTCAGCTGGACATGAGGGAGTTGTTCGTTTTTCAGGGGCCCTTTCTAAAATGCCCTCTGAGTGCATTCTGTAATAAATGCAACACTGGCATCAGTGTGGGTTTATTATGCAGAGAAGTTTGATACCACACTACTTAGCATTCGGTAAAGCCATCATGGAGTGTTGGAGTTCATAATGACAAACTCCCCAGCTCATGGACTTAGTTTGGCTCCACTGCACTTACAATTCCTGTGAATGGTACAGACACTGTAGGGGCACATTTCTCATGCAGCTGTGCCCTCACCTGTGGTATAGTGCACCCTGCCTTGGGGCTGTAAGGCCTGTTAGAGGGGTTTCTTACCTATGCCACTGGCAGTGGTTGGTGCGTTTGGCACACAGAGATGTGTGCCATGGTTTCTGTTAGGTTTTGTCTGCAGCAGAACACAGCCTGCAATGGCAGTGTGTATGTGTTTGCTGAGGGGCCTCTGAGGGTGGCACAATACATGCTACAGCCCCTAGAGACCCTCTCTGGTCACAAGGCCTTTGGTACCACTGGTACCTTTCACAAGGGACTTACATGGGAGCTAGAGTTGTGCAATTGTGGAAACAAAGGTACAGTTTTGGAGAAGAACACAGGCACTGGGACCCCGATTGGCAGGGACCCAGTGCACAGTCAAAGTGCATCAGATATCAGGCAAAAAGTGGGGGGGTTACTGTAGGAGAGTAGGGTCTGCTTTCTATGTTCACCCCCACTTTTTGCTTTTGCTTTACTGGTTTTCGACTTAGATGTGGCTGTGGGCCTGCTAATCAGACCCACAGCCCTGCTGTTCTCTCTCTAAATTAATACTATGTACTTTAGGTGCATAACCCATTTGGATAGGATCACCTTATTGGCCCCTGTACAGTGTACCCTAGGTACCCAGGGCATAGGTGTACCCTAGGCCTACCAGGGGCTGCAGCATGTATTGTGCCACCCCTGGCCTGGCCTTCCATTTTGACACAACTGGCTGATCACTCAGCTGGGGCAAGGTCGTGTAATCACCCCTTGCTTAGGTGTAGTATTCCTATACCTAACTTACATATAGACACATGTGTACCTATCAGTCACTCCTATGGCAGGCCTTGACAATCCTGGAGGCAGAGTGCTTGGTAACATGTGAGATGGTGCTCTAGCATGAGCTGAGCCTGTCTGCAGCTTTCGGAACCTTGTCCTTATAGCTGTTCTATGATATAGCCTACCATATACTCTTAAAGTGCCTTATAATCTTAGACGGTTATGGTAACTATGGTTTGGCTTTATCAAAACATGTCGTGTAAGGTGTCTAACACTCGGGAATAATACCCCCATGCCATTTCTGGACATGAGAATATTATTCCCCCCTTCTAGAGGGAAAGACATGTTAAAATCATACTTCAACTGTTAGCCTCTGACCAAAGCCTCAGCATCACAAAATGGATGCTGCTGCCACGACACAAGTCTGACCTCCTGCAGCTGGGAGTGATCCCAGCCAGGGAGGCCTGGACAATAGGTTTCCTGCTTGGGGAGGTGCTAGCACCTCCCCAGACAGCCTTTAGTGTATTGGGGCACGGTGGGCTGAAAGGAATGAGACATGCCTGGGGCACACAAGGTGTTCCTTGCATAGTCCAGTTCAAACCGGCGCTGGGGCACTCCAGCCCCAGCTCTGGCGCGAAACTGGACAAAGGGAAGTGGGTGTAACCACCCCCTCCCAGGTCCCACCCATAAGGCGTGACCTAGCAGGTATCCCAGCCCCCCAGATTAGTATAAGAGTGGGAGTTGGGCCTCAAGACTTTAGATTATCCTGAACCTGCAAAACTGAACAGAAACTCTGGACCTTCGACATTCGACGAAAGAAGAAGACTGAAGAATCTCCCTTGTAGCCAAGGAGTGGCTACCCTGTGCAAACAGGCACCATCAAGAGACTACCCTTTGCTTTGTGAAACGTTCGACGAGGAACCGACTGCAGAGCCCGACCAGAGCCTTGATTTCCAGACTTCTCCGACCCTCATCCACATCTGCAGCAGAGCTGAGATCCGTGGAGGCGACGAGCGACGTGGGACCGGCTACCTGGGAAAAGTGGCTAGTATCTTACAGCGCAGCTTCTGAGGTACCCTCGAAGTTGTGCACCGGGGATTGAGAAGCCCCAACCCCAAGCACCAACTGCACCGAAGATCAGCCCCCCACACTCCACGAGTCCTGCGTGGGGCCCTTCAGCATTTTCCTGCTTGCCGCGTCTGTCCGGTTGCTTGCCCGCTGGCTAGTAGCCTCTGTGACGACGCTCCCTGAAATCTTCTGCGCTGGTTTGGCTCCTCCAGACTGGCTCCCGCTTCTCTGCAAAGAAGAAGCACCCCAGACCTTCCTGGTCTGCACCAGAAGCAAGTCCTTTGTTCTTCGTGGGTTCCGCTTGCCAAGGCTTGGTGAGTCCTAGTCCAACTTCGACGCCGCCGACAGCAAGAGCCTTCGTGGGACAGCTCGCCTCCTGGTCCTGGTCGTCCTCGACGCTTCCTGGTCCTCCTGGCTGCAGCGACAAGCTTCACCTTCACCTGCAACTCTTCACGACATCGCCTGGTTCCTTCCTGGTTCCACGTGGTCACTGGCTAGTGACCTTGACTCTGTCCCCTCTGCTTGCAGGTTTCTTCTCTTCTTGATCCCAGCCTTGGGATCCACCGGACACTCCCCCCTGACTGCCTGTCAGCATCTTTCTTCAGGCATCCATAGGAGTCGACGACGAAAACGACGCATCTTCACCCCTATGCACCCGCAGCCTGTGGGCTAGGTAACTTGGGTACTCCGGTGCTCATCAGGATAGTGACTATCCTAGTGTCTAGTTTTCAAGTCTCAACTTCCTAGCTACTCCGGAAGTGTCCTAAATCTATCTATTTCTAAATTGTAACATTGCTATTGACTTTTACGCATTACGCGTGAGTGTTTCCACTCTGCACACGAATCCCGTGGGCCTCCCACTTCCTAACTAACGCTAGTGTAGTGTAGCCCCAGCGATTCCCTAGGCCTAGGCCTATTCTATTTCCGTGACAGTGGTTCTTATACCACTTATTTAGTATATGGTTTGCGTGGCCCCTAGGGCCTAACTGTATTACTTACCTGTGTGACTTACTGTATGCATTAATAAGACTGTGTTGTACTTACCTCTAAACTCATAAAGAGTGCTGAGGGTTTGCTTAGAATAAATACACTTTATTTTATATATATATCTGTTGTGGTGTCCTTTCATTTGGTATTCAAGGGATTATATATGGTATCACAGCTGGCTTCACATGCCCTTCAGAGTTTAGCCTAAGACTGCTCTTGTCCATGCTACCACTAGGATAGCTGGTCTATAAGGTTGACTTTACAACCAATCACCATAAGGGTATTTGGACTGATATAAGGTGTACACTAGAATTAGTGACATCATACATCAGGCCAACTTCTCACAGTTACCATGCAAAAAGAGGCACTTTCCTACACTTGGGGACTACGTGTAAAGTGCAGTAGTCTTGTTTTTAATGAAAGTGTATAGGCTGCAACACCCTCTGGGGTGAGAACTATGATTGCATAAATGTTGTGATTATAATTGTGTTACCTTGAGGGGCTATTTTAAAAGTGTGTATTTCATGCTAAAAGTAACTTTGACACAAATGACCTACACATACTTATACATATTATTTTGTGAATGCTTACATTAAGTAATGATGCTGACAACCACTCGTATGCCAAGTAAACACGTTTTATTGTGTTGCACGCTCATTCAAAGTGATATTCCATTATTGCATTTCTAATACAAGTGAATGTTCCGACGTGATTTGTTGCTCTAGACCTCCCTTTGGGAAAGGTAAGACTGATTACGCAATGTCATCAAAAAGCATTTCCATCAGCTTGTGTATATTTGTAAATTGCTGCATAGTATTAACTAGTGTGTGTGTGATAAATTTACTTTTTCAAAAGAAAAAGCACAAACTGGACAATCATTTATTGAGTGTTATTATTGGGTAACTGTGAATGTAGATTAGTAGCCCACATCACCTGGCTTGACTAAGCCTTGGACTGCTCTGCAGCGCAACCCTATGACAGTCAAGCGCTACAATGGAGTGTTTGGTTCCAAGTGGTAGGTAAGTGCAGACCCATTACTTGTGCAGACCACACAACTAATGACCCATTATCCTACATCAAGTATGTTGTTTTGAGTAAAAGAAGTATTTTAGCACCATCTGTGTTTTCCAACGAAGTGGTTTATGTACTAGATGAAAATTGAGACCCATGTTTTGAGACCATAATATCAAAGAAAAAGACAGAAGCACAAGTAATGCTGTAGGATGTTTACTTCTGTTAAAATGTGTGTCCTGTAACAGTACAGGTTAAGACAATATAAAACTTCAGTTCCTTTCCACCTCCATCTTTTAAATATCAACCATAATCAAATTCTCCCCCTTACTAAAAACCCAACTGTGTCTAAACATTCTTTCCTTGTTTGAAACATACACAGCCCTTCATACAACTTTACAGAAATCCATCTCCACTACAATTATAACCCAAGAGTGTTTTCAGGTAATGAGCAATAATAAAATTACACTCTTAGTTTATCAGACACAGACAATCTGTGTTACTCAGTGCACAGGATTGCAACACCACGTTCATAGAAACAGCGGGGATCTTCCTTAGTAGCGATTTCAAAATCAACTGTGAAAATCAGATCAGCACGCGTGAAGTTCAGATAAACAGGCAAAGTCACCTAAAAAATAAAAATATCACTATTATATAATGCAATTTTATTTCAATGCAAGTCTTGTATACTATCAACAATTAGTGTGGTTAGCAAGGCATGCTAGAATATCAGTTAATCATCTACAATGGTACCAAGAGTATCATAAGAGCAACTTATTTACATGGAACGACAGACATCAGGCATTGATAAGCAAGCAGGGCACCATGCTAAATATTGCACATGCTGCCTCTCCTAAGCACTTAGGTACTGATCCATTTCTTACTACTGACAACATTCCACTAGCCACTCCAGAATATCAGACCAGCTGTATTTTCTAGTAATCCAGAAGACCCTCTCCGTGAGGATTCCAAAGGACATGGTACAAACTATCAGGTTAAAATTGGAATCCTTCTTATGAAACAATAAAAACATGGGGTAGCCAGATTGTCCTTTTATGGGCCTGTAGGAAATGGTTTCCCCAAATATTGAAACTTATGCTTGGTTCAATTAAGACTCACCCCATAGTGGTCTGTATTGGACTTGCTAAACCCTGGCTGAAAGAGGAAGAAGAATACTTTTCAATTAATCTAGAACACCTGACTGATAGCCTCATAAGGCAGGCAAGCAAGGGGCTCCTCCCACATGACAACTGTTACCTTGCTTGATCATTGGAATTTAGTTACTCAGAGAGAAGAGAGTAACTAATTTATCGTTCCCCTGAACACCAAATGCATGCAACCTAGATTGTATACCAGACGTGATAGATGGATGTCTCAGTCTTTGTACATGACCCTGATGCTTAAAGATCTGTGTCAAGGGTAAAGTATGTGACCACGAATCCTGTATTACTCTAATCGATTTCATCCGAAATGCTCAATATCAACTAGCCAAGTTGCTATGTCGGATTAATTCCCCAGAAATAAAGGTCGAAGGTTTTGAGGATGACAATAATGAAGAAGTTACTTACCGTTGGTAACAATCTTTCAGGCAGATTTCCTACCTGCAGGTTCCTCACCTTTGAATAATCCCAGGTAGAGACTGGATCTAGAAAACGTTTGTGATTGCTCAGAATTTGGCAGGTGGTTTTTATTCCGTTGAGATGTTGTTATGATTAAGTCAGTGGAGTCCTAAAGAACAAGTTACTTACCTTTGGTAATGCCTTTTCTGGTAGAGACTAACTGCAGATTCCTCACTCTTTGAATAACTCACTGTATTCGGAAACTTTTGCACAGCAATATCTTTCAGAGTCCACAGGAGGTGTCGTACAACATCAATGTTCCTCATGCCGCTTAGTGTCGTGTAGCCATGACATTGGTTCCCGTATATATACAGACATCACCTGCTTCTGACAGTTTCTTTCTGTACTCGGTCTGTGCCAACAGACGTGGAGCCTTAAGAAACAATCATCAAAAGATTTGTGTGTGTAGATGTTTGGTATTGGAATTTAATTACATACATATTTTTATGAGACCAGCCCACAGTTCGGCGAGGTGAGGGGGAAGTTGGGGAATCTGCGGTTAGCGTCTCTACCAGAAAAGAAATGACTGAAGGCAAGTAACATGTTCTTCTGATAGAGACTAACCAGATTCCTTTACGTTTGAATAGATCCCAAAACAATACCTTCTAAGTGGTGGGTCTGTGGAATGGCTTAAACTACGAAATCTTGCAGAACCGATTGGGTGAAGTGTCCGTCTTGCCTGATAGGACTGTGCTGGTAATTGTGCTTAGTGAACGTGTGCAAGGATGTCCACATAGGGGGGCGTGGCCAACAGCCATAGAAGATGGATGCTTGCTAGCGTGGCTCCGGCACCCGCAATCCCTATCCCTGATCTATCCTGTCACTGATCCTGCCACGGGAGGCATATCCAAACGCACCAGTTCCTGGAGGGGGGGCCGAAACTCGGTGCGGTAGCCACCTGGCAAAGTGGGACGACCGCGGGCTGGCGTGATCTAGAGCCCGGACGGTAGGAGGCGTGTGGCCTGCGCACGAACCTCGCTGTACTCGGAGTGAGTGCTCCTCTGCTGGGGGAGAGATCCCGCCTGAGCGGTCGCATGTGTGACTTCGCCTTGTGGACCCCGGTGAGGCCCAACGTTGGAGCCGGCTGAGCTGGGGCCCAGCTTTCCCTTGTGAGGCGCAAGAAGTTGTGTGAGTGCTTCGGGGCTGCGACGTCCTTCACTATATTGTCTGTAACTAAGTGGCAGCTGCGCCAGGGACTGCCACAGGATCACAGTGACACACGGTGCACTGCTATCACCTCTGGCCGCTTGAAGCAACGGGTAAATGCCCTGGCATGACCATGGGAGGCGCAATGAGGAACTGATACAGGGCCCTGACGAAGGCCCACGTTGCTGGAGGTTATGAACCTTGCCAGAGGGCAGCAGTGTTCTGAGGGGGGAGGCGCTGCCCATATTTGCTTATTTTTATTTTGTCATGCAAAAGGACACTGAAACGATCCAATCAGAGACTGCAGCCCATTGGTCTCCCTCATCGAACAGCTGCAACACGGCGGAGGGGGGGGGGGGGGGGGGGGGTTAGAGGGAGGGGGGAGAATCCGGCAGGCCACGTAGTGTCCACTGCGGTAGGCGGCAGAGAGTACCCCCTAGCAGTGGTCCCAGCGACCATGAGTCTAAAATGGCGACCAACAAGGGAGGTCGAAATGTGCATCAACAAAAACATTTTTTGACAAATGTACATCTCTAAAGACACAAGAAGGGGGGCAACCAACTTTGGGTCCAGAACAAAACGATCAACAACAGGAGGGCGAACAAGAGCCACCCACCCTCCATGACGTATTAGCAGCCATTAATGGAGTCCGCACATCACTTGAGGGCCGTATTGACTCAGTTGTCACCAACATATCCCTCCTTAGGGCGAACCTACACAAAATGGACTCCCGGGTGAAAGAAGTAGAGGACGTCACACAAGAACTTGTCACTGATGCATCTGCGTTGGGAGGACAGGTTTCGGAACTACAACAAAAGACTGAGTTAATGGCGGCCCAGCTGGACGACTACGAAGGGAGGTCGCGGTGAAATAACGTCCGCATTTTAGGCGTGCCAGAGAGGGCGGAGGGGCCAGCAACGGATCTCTTTGTCGAAGAATTGGTGACCAAGTACTTAAAGCTTAAACACCTATCCAACTACTTCTCTATTGAGAGAGCCCACCGTGTACAGAGCGGTAAACCCAGGCAGCGGGCACCACCACGACCTATCCTGGTGAGAGTGTTTAACCGTTGTGATCAAGATCATATCCTTCAGACGGCCCGCTGTGCCCCTCCTTTCATATTTGAGAACAGTACAGTAGCCTTTTTGCCAGACTTTACTTCCAAAGTCCAAAAACAGAGGAGTTCCTTCTTGGAGGCAAAAATGGCTCTCAGGGAGCACGAGATCAAATATGCAATGCTGTTCCCTGCGGTATCCGGTTCCTGGGAAGGAAAAACACTGAATGTGCTCTCAGTATGTGTTCCCCTGCGTTGTAACACTCCACGCTGCAAGACCTTAGCAAATATATCCATGATCTCCCACTCGGCACATTAGTGATTGGGGGAGACTTCAATCTAACAGTAGATGGTACAGTGGATCACTTGCCCCCACGTAAAGATCCTGCTATTGGATCTAAACTGGACGAATTTTTATCGGCCATCAGCTTGGTCGGCGTATGGCGAAAACTTAACCCCACGACTGCACAATTCACCTTTCACTCCGGGGCCCATAAAAGCCAGTCACATATAGATTACTTGTTCACACATGCACAGGACATCCACAAATTCAGTGAATCTCGCTGCTTGGCACGGGGAATCTCAGACCACTCCCCCACTCTCACCAGGATAGCTATTGGCCCCCAACCTCTGTGCACGACCGGACCATAAACCCATGGGCGCTCAAAATACCACATATTAAGGCAGCATTAGTACAAGATGAAGAAGTTACTTACCTTCGGAAACGATATATCCGTAAGAAACATTAGTTAGTTAGATTCCTCACCTTAGAATATCCCCAGGCGTCAGGCTGGATCCGGAAGATTTGTCAGCAATACCCTTGCGCGTCGCTAGGCGTCGTCTGCGGCTCCGCGTCAGTCGTCGGCGTTGTGCGCCGGGATGACGTCGGAGTACTTTGACGCCGCCTTCACGCGCTGACGTCAGTTCTTGTACATAGCTTTCTGCTCCAGGAACGCAGAGCCATGCAAGAGACCGACACTGGTGCTAAAAAATTCTAGGGCCCTGAAAGGGATAACCTCAACCCTAGATATCGGTTCGCAGAACGGGGAGGATGGGTGGGTCGGTGAGGTGTCTAACTAACTAATGTTTCTTACAGATATATCGTTACCGAAGGTAAGTAACTTGTTCATCTGAAAGAAACACGTTAGTTGGATACCTCACCTTAGAATAGATACCCCAACAATACCGACCCAGGTGGTGGGTCTGCGAACCAAGATCACACCAGAAAGTCCTGGAGAACAGAACGGCCAAAGAAGGCGTCTCGCCGGACTTGGCTGTCCAGGCAATAATGTTTGGCAAACGTGTGCAGCGATGCCCACGTTGCTGCCTGACAAATGTCCTGCAACGGGACTCCCCGGCCCAGGACAGTTGTCGCCGCTGTGGCCCGAGTGGAATGGGTCCTCAGCCCTACAGGAGGTTCCTTTTTAGCTAAGGAGTAACAGCCCTTGATACACAAAACAACCCACGAGAGATGGTACGCTTGTGCACTGTGGGAGAGTAGGGTCTGCTTTCTATGTTCAACCCACTTTTTGCTTTTGCTTCAGTGGTTTTCGACTTAGATGTGGCTGTGGGCCTGCTAATCAGACCCACAGCCCAGCTGTTCTCTCTCTAAATTCCTACTATGTACTTTAGGTGCATAACCCAATTGGTAAGGGTCACCTTATTGGCCCCTGTCTAGTGTACCCTAGGTACCAAGGGCATAGGTGTACCCTAGGCCTACCAGGGGCTGCAGCATGTATTATGCCACACCTGGCCTGGCCTTCCATTATGACACAACTGGCTGATCGCTCAGCTGGGGCAAGGTCGTGTTATCACCCCTTGCTTAGGTGTAGCATTCCTATACCTACCTTATATATAGACACGTGTACCTATCAGCCACTCCTATGGCAGGCCTTAACAATCCTGGAGGCAGAGTGCTTGGTAACATGTGAGATGGTGCTCTAGCATGAGCTGAGCCTGTCTGCAGCTTTCGGAACCATGTCCTTATAGCTGTTCTATGATATAGCCTTCCATATACTCTCAAAGTACCTTATAATCTTAAACGATTATGGTAACTATGGTTTGGCTTTATCAAAACATGTCGTGTAAGGTGTCTAACACTTTGGAATAATACCCTCATACCATTTCTGGCAATGAGGATATTATTCCTCCCTTCTAGAGGGAGAAGACATGTTGAAACCTACTTACCCGGTTAAAGTTAACCAGAGCCCCAGCATCACAAAATGGATGCTGCTGCCACGACACAAGTCTGACCTCCTGCTGCTGGGAGTCCTTCCAGCGAGGGAGGCTTGGACAATAGGTTTCCTGCCTTGGGAGGTGCGAGCACCACCCCAGACAGGACTTAGTGTATTGGGGCAGGGAGGGATGAAAGAAACTAGACACTGCCTGGGGCACACAAGGTGTCCCATGCATAGTCCAGTTCAAACCGGCGCTGGGGCACTCCAGCTCCAGCTCTGGAGCGAAACTGGACAAAGGAAAGGGGGTGTAACCACTCCCCTTCCTGGTCCCACCCATAGGAGGGACCTTGCAGGTAGCCCAGTCCACTAGCCCAGTATATCAGTAGGCAGCTGAGCCCTGCAAAATTAGATTATCATGAATCTGCAACTTGAACAGAAACTCTGGAACGTCGACATTCGACCTCAGGAAGAAGACTGAATAATCTCCCTTGTGGCCAAGGCGTGACCGCCCTGGGCAACCAGGCACCATCCAGCGACCGCTGCTTGCTTTGCGACTGATCCTACGAGGGACGACTGCAGAGACTGACCAGCGCCGTGACTTCCAGACACACCTGAACCAGATCCACATCGACAGCAAAGCTGAGACCCGTGGAGGCGACGAGGGACGTGGGACCGGCGACTTGAGAAAAGTGGCTAGTAACTGACTAGCGCGACTTCTGAGGCTTCCTCGAGGCTGTGCTTGGGGAATTGAGAAGCGTCAATCCCGAGTACCATCTGCAAAGAAGATCAGCTCCCCACACTTCACGTGTTCTGTGTGGGGCCCTTCTGCACATGAGTTGCTCGACGTGTTGTCCGGTTGCTGGCCCGTTGGCTAGTGACCTCTGCGACGCCGAACCTTTGTTTCTATCTTGCTGGTCCGGCTCCTCCAGACTGGCACTCGCTCCTCTGTGAAAGAGAAGCACCCCAGACCTTTCTGGTCTGCACCAGAAGCAAGTCCTCCATTCTGCGTGTGTTCTGCTTGCCAAGGCTTGTTGGGTCCTAGCTCGACATCGACGCCGCCGACAGCAAGAGCCTTCGTGGGACAGCTCACCTCCTGGTCGTCCTCGACGCCTCCTGGTACCCGTGGCTGCTGCGACAAGCTTCACCTCTTCACCTGCATTTTCACAACATCGCCTGGTTCCTTCCTGGTTCCTTCCTGGCTCCTGGCTGGTGACCTAGACTTTGTCCCTTCTGCTTGCAGGTACCTTCCTTCTTGATCCCATCCTTGGGATCCACCGGACCCTCTTCACTGACTGCCTGTCAGCAACTTTCCTTCAGGCATCTATAGGAGTCAACGACGAAACCCGACGCAAGTTCACACCTATGCACCCGCAGCCCGTGGGCTAGGTAACTAGGTACTCACAGGGGTATTAACTATCCTAGGGTCTAGTTTCCAAGTCTCGATTTCCTAGTTACTCCAGAAGTGTCCTAGAACTGTTAATTTCTAATAACTACTATTTCTATCGACTTTTACGTATTACTCGTGAGTGTTCCCACTCTGCACCTGAATCCCGTGGGCCTCCCACTTCCTAACCTTTGGTAGTATAGTGTAGCCCCATCGATTCCCTAGGCCTAGGCCTATTCTGTGTTCGTGACAGTGGTTCTTATACCACTTACTTAGTATATGGTTTGCGTGGCCCCTAGGGCCTAACTGTATTACTTACCTGTGTGACTTAATGTATGCTTAAATAAGACTGTGTTGTACTTGCCTCTAATCTCATAAAGAGTGCTGAGGGTATTTTGACAAGAATAAATACATTCTATTTTTATATACATCTGTTGTGGTGTCCTTTCATTTAGTATTCAAGGGATTACAAATGGTATAACAGCTGGCTTCACATGCCATACAGAGTTTAGCCTAAGACTGCTCTTGTCCATGCTACCCCTAGGATAGCTGGTCTATAAGGTTGACTGTACAACCAATCACCATAAGGGTTGTTTGGACAGATACAGGGTGTACACTAGGATTAGTGACATCATATATCAGGCCAACTTCTCACATGGACCGCCCGCCACTTCTTAGCGCCCACGTAGCCAACAAAGAGTTGGTCGTTCAACCGGAACTGCTTGGTGCGGTCCAAATAAAAGGACAGTGCTCGTTTTGGGTCCAGACGGTGGAGCCTCGCTTCCTCTTTCGAGGGATGCGAAGGCGGAAGGAAGGTGGGCAACGTAACAGACTGCCCGATGTGAAAGGCAGTTACCACCTTAGGGAGAAAGGAAGGACGAGTCCTGAGAACAACTTTGTCCGGATGGACAGAAAGAAAAGGAGGCTTAGAAGAGAGAGCCTGGAGCTCACTCATTCGTCTAGCAGAGGTGATGGCAACCAGGAAAGCAGTCTTAAGCGTGAGAAGTCTAAGTGGACAATTATGAAGTGGCTCAAAGGGAGCGCACATCAGAAAGGTCAAGACAAGGTTCAAATCCCACTACGAAAGGGACAGGAGGAAGCATGTGAGTAATGCCCTTAAAGAATCGAGAAACAGGGGATTTGAAAAGAGAAGGCTGATCAGGAAGCTGTAAGAAAGCAGAAATAGCTGAAAGATATCCCTTAAGGGTGCCCAGAACAGAGCCCTGCTGGACCAGGGAAAGGAGAAAGAGGAGAACCTCAGAAAGAGGGGCAGAAAGCGGACAGCATGCCACAAATTTGTTCCACCTGCAGGCGTATACCGATTTTGTGGAGGGACGCCTGGCTGCCAGAATAACTGTACAGACTTCAGGAGGCAAGTCAAATGGTATGAACTGCCGCCGCTCAATCTCCACGCATGGAGGTGGAGGCTGGACAGGTTCGGGTGGAGGACCGTCCCTTGCTGCTGCGACAGAAGGCCCTCCTGAAGAGGCAGTCGTATCGGGGGATCGATCGACAGACTGAGTAGCTCGGGATACCAGTATCTTCGTGCCCCATCCGGAGCCACCAAGATGACTTGGGCCCGGTCGCGCCTGATCTTCTTCAGCACTCTGGGCAGAAGTGATATAGGCGGAAAGGCGGCTCCACTCGCGACGAAAGGCGTCCCCGAGCGAGTGCCGCCTTGAAAACTCCAACGTGCAGAACTGCTGACACTGAGCGTTCTCTTCGGTGGCGAATAGATCTAACCAAGGCTCTCCCCACTGCCGAAAGAGGCCTTGCGCCACGTCCAAGTTGAGACGCCATTCGTGATCCATCATGCACCGGCGGCTGAGTTTGTCTGCTCTGGCGTTCAGAGCCCGCCAGATGTTGAACCACCAGGGTGATGCCCTGATGTTCCAGCCATGTCCAGAGGTGCAGAGCCTCCTGACAAAGGGTCCACGACCCCACCCCGCCCTGTTTGTTGCAATACCACATGGTGGTGGTGTTGTCCGTAAAAACCTGCACTACACTTCCCCGGACAGACTTCAGTGCAAGTCGGATCGCTCTCAGCTCCAAAAGGTTGATATGGAGCCGAGACTCCGCCGGAGACCAGAGTCCTCTGATCTCCGCCTCTCCCATGTGGTCCCCCCCATCCCAGGAGGGACGCATCCGTCACCACTACATGCTCTGGTTGGGGTAGGGAGAGGGATCTGCCACTGACCCAATCGCGGTCCGTGAGCCACCACTGCAACTGCCTTGCAGTGCCCTCCGAGATCAAGACACGGTCGGACAGGTTGCCCCGATGTTGGGCCCACTGAAACTTCAGGTCCCACTGCTGAACCCGCATCCGCCACCTGGCGTGATGCACCAGCAGGATGCAGGAGGCCATCAGCCCCAGCACCAACCTGACGTAACCCAGGATAGAGGCCGAAATATGGGAATCAAGAGTCTGAATATCCCGGACCCGCTGTTCGGAGGATAGACCCAGAACTGCGCCGAGTCCAGAACCGCTCCGATGAAGAGGAGCTTTTGGGAGGGACTCAGATGCAACTTCGGCACATTGATGGAGAACCCCAGCTAATGCAGGAGGTCGGCCGTAGTCTGGAGGTGGGCGACGACTGCCTATTGCGAGCCCGCCTTCAGCAACCGGTCGTCGAAATAGGGGAAGACTGGAACCCCCAATCTGCGCAGATGAGCTGCGACCACCGCCATCACTTTCGTTAACACCCGAGGGGCACTGGTGAGGCCGAAGGGGAGCACGGTAAACTGAAAATGCTCCTGGCCCACCGTGAACCGCAGGTAACACTGGTGGGCCGGCAGGACGGGGATGTGGAAATAAGCGTCCTGCAAGTCCAACGCTACCATCCAGTCTCCAGGGTCTAGGGCAGCCAGAACCTGAGCTAAGGTGAGCATCTTCAACCTCTCCTTCCGGAGGAAGGCGTTGATGCTCCTGAGGTCCAAGATAGGGCGCAGGCCCCCTTTGCCCTTCTTGGGAACCATAAAGTAGTGGGAATAACTACCACGACATACTTCTGGACCAGGAACGCGTTAGATGGCCCCCTTGGCCAAGAGTGGCGAAACTTCCTCCCGTAGAAGATTCAAGTGATCTCCCGACATGCGGTGGCACTGCGGTGGCATGGCTGGAGGGGTCGCCTCGAAGGGGAGGGAGTAGCTCCTTCGGACGATTTGCAGCACCCACCTGTCCGACGTGATGGAACGCCAGTGGAGCAGGTGATGGCGAACTCTGCCTCCCACTGGCGTGGAATGGGCCTGAAAGCACGGACTAGGAGGGCTTTGAGGCGGATGCTGCTTGGGTAGATGTGGACGGACCAGCACGTTGTCCCCCTGTACCGCCTCGGCGGAATCCACGTCCGCGTGGAGGTTGGTTCTGTGGCTAGGGGGACGTGAGGGGGCGCCCCTTCCTTGGCCACGAAAGGGGCAAAAAGCGGAAGTTTGCGGGCGCGGGCCGAGAGGCCCAAGGACTTGGCCGTAGCCCGGGAGTCCTTAAAGCGCTCCAGCGCACTATCCGCTTTGTCGCCAAAAAGGCGACTGCCATCGAAGGGCATGTCCATGAGGATGCTCTAGACATCCCCAGAAAAACTCGTGGACCGCAGCCAGGCGTGGCGGCGAAGCGCCACTGTGGTCGACATTGCCCGACCCAGCGAGTCCGTAGTGTCCAGTCCACATCGGATAGCGTGCCGCGCTGCATCCCCGCCCCTCGGCAAGAGCCTGGGCGAGCCGTGTCCGGGCCTCCTCCGGACAGAGGTGCCGGGCCACGTTCCGGTCCACAGGAGGTACTGTGGAGGGCTTGGACCAGGTGCCCTTCAGAACGTCCACTAGTGCTTCATTAAACTGCAGCAGAGGCTCTGAGGAGCTTGCTGACGGTTGGAGCACTTCAGTGAGGAGGTTAGTCCTCACGGCTACAGCAGGTTGCTCCAGCCCAAGGGCGTCGGCCACCTTGCGCAGCACCACAGAAAATGCAGCACCTTCCTCCGAAGCCACGGTCGGAGGAGAGATGAAGCCAGTGTCAGGGGAGGTGTCAAGACCACTGGCATCCCCCAGCTCGTCTGCCCAGTCCTGTGATAACTGGCTCTGCCGGGCCAGAGGGTCATCAGACCCCTCCCAGTCGCCACCGTCATCCGATTCCTGGTAGACAAGTGGAATGATCGGAGCCGGGCGGAAGATGAAATGGCCACCCATCGGCGTCGGGTGCGGCGCTGGACGGCGCCGCTCCGACGCCGGGCCCGGACTGAACCGGGGAACGGCGTCATCCGAAGGCGGCGCCGGGGGTGGCACCAGAGTGGGCGCCGGCGGAGGGGTCGTCAGGTCGACCGGCGCCGACTGGATCCAGGCCTGGATCCCGCGGGGACCTGCAGCGTCGGGACCGGAGTCGACGACGGCGCCGGAGCCGCCGGCTCGCTAGGCCTCCCAGTCAAGCCCACGGGGCTCGAAGGCGCGCCGGGAGGCATCGACGGCGGAGCCAGGACTCTCATGGCCAAGAGGAAGGCACTGATCTCCGCCGGAGTCACGTCAGTCCCAGGGATCGGCGGGTATGGGGACCGGCGTGACTCCTGCGGCTCCGACGGAGCTGCGTGGGTGGTACCACCCGAAACCTCAGCCGAGTCGCGCGACCGGCGAGGGGAGCCCAAAGACCGATGTCGCCTCTTGGACTTCTTACTATGCTTCGACTTACCCGAAGACTTGGAACCAGATGAGTGGTGATGGCTGCGGCTCTGCGACCGGTCCCTCGACCCGGACCGTGAACGGCGCGGAGCAGACTGCCGGAGCTGAAGAAGCTTCGAAGCCTTCGAAGTCAAGGCCCGGCAGTCGAGGCACGACTCTGCATCGTGGTCGGCCCCAAGACAGTAGAGGCACCGGCGGTGGTGGTCGGTAACTGACATCAGTCGGTGACGGGAGTCACAAGGTTTAAAACCAGGCATCCTACCGGCACCAGAGTCGAGTCGACGAGAATAGACCAAAAGAGTCCAAAAAGTTTATTGAAAAAATGACTAAAAGGGTATGCTCTTCCCGGATCGGTGCTGTCTGGCGCGGAAAAAAGAAGAACTGACGTCAGCACGCGAGGGCGGTGTCTAAGTACTCCGACGACGTCATCCCAGTGCACGACGCCGACGACGGACGCGGAGCCGCAGATGACGCCTAGCGACGCGCAAGGGTATTGCTGACGAAAAATCTTTCCGGATCCAGCCTGACGCCTGGGGCTATTCTAAGATGAGGAATCTAACTAACGTGTTTCTTTCAGATAGATATCCAAGACTGGCACATCTCAAGCTAGTGGCTTAGAAGCTGCTTTTGCTCTAGTTGAATGAGTGGGTAATCCTTCTGGCGCCTGTTTTCTGGCTAGTCCACAGCAGATCTCAATACATTATAAATCCATCTAAAGATGGTTCTCTTTTGCACTGCCTTACCCTTTTTTACTCCAAAAAACCAGACACAGCTGTTCATCATGTAAGAATACCCTGGTTATCTCCAAGTAAAAGCTCAGAGTTATTTTAGGATCCAGGTGATGTAGTTGCTCTTTCCCTTTCAAGGAAAAAGACAGAGCATTAAAAGATGACAAGGTTATGGACAGTAATGGGCGTAATTACCTTAGGGAGGAATGCTGCCTTGTTCTAAGGACCAATTTATCAGGAAAGAAGGAAGCATAAGAAGGCATGGATGAAAAAGCCTGAAGCTCACTCACACTTCTAGCAGAAGTAATAACTGAGAAACACTATCTTCAAAGTCAGTAGTCGAAAAGGACAACTGTGCATAGGCTCAAAGGACAAGCACATTAGATAAGTTGAAACTAAATTCACATCCCACTGTGGCGTTACAAATTTAAAAGGAGGAGACCATGTTTAATCCTTTCAAGAAACGTGTCACAGCGGTTGATTTGAAGAGTGATAGTTGATTCGGCAAACATTCAATGCCAAAAGGGATGCTAAATAACCTTTAATTGTAGCCATAGGAAGACCATGCTGAGCCAATGACAAACAGAACAAAAGAATATCAGAAAGGGAAGCTTGTAACGGTTGAATATGACGGGAGGAACACCACCACAAAGTTCTCCAAATGCCCACCATAGCAATTTTTGAATTGGGAGAACGTCTGGCTGCCAGATACCAGATACATCGTTACCGAAGGTAAGTAACTCGTCCATCTGATAGAAACATCTAGCCGCAGATTCCTTAACTTAAAATAGATACCAAAGCCATACCCATAGAGAAGGCGGGTCTGCGACTAAACCCCATCAAGTTCCAGAAGAACTTAGCCGTCAACAAAGTGAGGAAACATAGTCGGGACAACAATGCCAGTGCAGCCACCAACAGACCATGAAGCTCTGAAAAGAGCGGAAAACAATGGGAGGAAAAGGCACCACAAGCCGTCAAAGAACAGGACAAAAACCGCCGTATGTATACCGGGGTGAGAGAAAAGCACAGAGCCAGAAATGTCGGTGCGGAAGTGAGTGCATGGCTTTGTAAAGAAGAGGAACTGAACCTAGGTCCAAAGTGTGAGAAGTTGGCCTGATATATGATGTCACTAATTCTAGTGTACACCTTGTATCAGTCCAAACAACCCTTATGGTGATTGGTTGTAAAGTCAACCTTATAGACCAGCTATCCTAGTGGTAGCATGGACAAGAGCAGTCTTAGGCTAAACTCTGAATGGCATGTGAAGCCAGCTGTTATACCATATGTAATCCCTTGAATACCAAATGAAAGGACACCACAACAGATATATATAAAAAATAGAATGTATTTATTCTAGGCAAACCCTCAGCACTCTTTATGAGATTTTAGGTAAGTACAACACAGTCTTATTTAAGCATACATTAAGTCACACAGGTAAGTAATACAGTTAGGCCCTAGGGGCCACGCAAACCATATACTAAGTAAGTGATATAAGGACCACTGTCACGAACACAGGATAGGCCTAGGCCTAGGGAATCGCTGGGGCTACACTATACTACCAACAGTTAGGAAGTGGGAGGCCCACGGGATTCAGGTGCAGAGTGGAAACACTCACGCGTAATGCGTAAAAGTCGATAGAATCACTAGCAGTTAGAAATAAGCAGTTTTAGGACAATTCTGGTATAGCTAGAAAGTCGATACTCGGAAACTAGACCCTAGGAGAGTCAATACCCTTGTGAGCACCGAAGTACCCAAGTTAACTAGGCTGCGGGTGCATAGGTGTGAACTTGCGTCGGGTTTCAGTGTGGACGTCTATGGATGCCTGAAGGAAAGTTGCTGACAGGCAGTCAGTGAAGGAAGGAACCTGCAAGCAGAAGGGACAGAGTCTAGGTCACCAGCCAGGAGCCGGGAAGGAACCAGGCGATGTTGTGAAGATGCAGGTGAAGAGGTGAAGCTTGTCGCAGCAGCCACGGGTACCAGGAGACGTCGAGGACGACAAGGACCAGGAGGGTGAGCTGTCCCACGAAGGCTCTTGCTGTCGGCGTCGTCGAAGTCGAGTCAGGACCCAACAAGCCTTGGCAAGCGGAACCCACGCAGGATGGAGGACTTGCTTCTGGTGCAGACCAGGAAGGTCTGGGGTGCTTCTCTTTCACAGAGGAGCGGGTGCCAGTCTGGAGGAGCCGGACCAGCAAGTTGAAAGTAAAGGTTAGTCGTCGCAGAGGCTACTAGCCAACGGGCCAGCAACCGGACAACACGTCGAGCAACACAGGTGCAGAAGGGCCCCACGCATTACTCGTGAAGTGTGGGGAGCTGATCTTCTTTGCAGATGGTGCTCGGGAGTGGGGCTTCTCAATTCCCCAAGCACAGCCTCGAGGAAGCCTCAGAAGTCGCGCTAGTCAGTTACTAGCCACTTTTCCCAAGTCGCCGGTCCCATGTCCCTCGTCGCCTCCACGGGTCTCAGCTTCGCTGGAGATGTGGATCTGGTTCAGAGGTGTCCGGAAGTCTCGGCGCTGGTCAGTCTCTGCAGTCGTCCCTCGTAGGATTCAGTCGCAAAGCAAGCAGCGGTCGCTGGATGGTGCCTGGTTGCCCAGGGTGGTCACTCCTTGGCCACAAGGGAGATTTCTTCAGTCTTCTTCCTGAGGTCGAATGTCGAAGGTCCAGAGTTTCTGTTCAAGTTGCAGATTCAGGTTAATCTAATTTAGCAGGGCCTAACTAGCTACTAATATACTGGGCTAGTGGGCTGGGCTACCTGCAAGGTCCCTCCTATGGGTGGGACCAGGAAGGGGAGTGGCTACACCCCCTTTCCTTTGTCCAGTTTCGCGCCAGAGCTGGGGCTGGAATGCCCCAGCACCGGTTTGAACTGGACTATGCATGGGGCACCTTGTGTGCCCCAGGCAGTGTTTCGTTTCATTCAACCCTCCCTGCCCCAATACACTAAATCCTGTCTAGGGTGGTGCTCGCACCTCCAGAGGCAGGAAACCTATTGTCCAAGCCTCCCTCGCTGGAAGGACTCCCAGCAGCAGGAGGTCAGACTTGTGTCTGTGGCAGCAGCATCCATTTTGTGATGCTGGGGCTCTGGTTAACTTTAACCGGGTAAGTAGGTTTCAACATGTCTTCTCCCTCTAGAAGGGGGGAATAATATCCTCATTGCCAGAAATGGTATGAGGGTATTATTCCAAAGTGTTAGACACCTTACACGACATGTTTCGATAAAGCCAAACCATAGTTACCATAACCATTTAAGATTATAAGGCCCTTTAAGAGTATATGGTAGGCTATATCATAGAACAGCTATAAGGACATGGTTCCGAAAGCTGCAGACAGGCTCAGCTCATGCTAGAGCACCATCTCACATGTTACCAAGCACTCTGCCTCCAGGATGGTTAAGGCCTGCCATAGGAGTGGCTGATAGGTACACATGTGTCTATATAAGGTAGGTATAGGAATACTACACCTAAGCAAGGGGTGATTACACGACCTTGCCCCAGCTGAGTGATCAGCCAGTTGTGTCATAATGGAAGGCCAGGCCAGGGGTGGCATAATACATGCTGCAGCCCCTGGTAGGCCTAGGGTACACCTATGCCCTGGGTACCTAAGGTACACTGTTCAGGGGCCAATAAGGTGATCCTATCCAATTGGGTTATGCACCTAAAGTACATAGTATTAGTTTAGAGAGAGAACAGCTGGGCTGTGGGTCTGATTAGCAGGCCCACAGCCACATCCAAGTCGAAAACCAGTGAAGCAAAAGCAAAAAGTGGGGGTGAACATAGAAAGCAGACCCTACTCTCCTACACAAAGGATCCGCAGGAGCAGATGTGTCGACCGGAAGCAAGACCGAGAGAGGGAACAAAACGGTATGACAGTCAGCGCATACCGGTCGAGTGTGCACAACAGTGGAAAAAGGCAGTGCTGAACCTGCACCAGCCATGATACGTGGAGCCGCAGTGGCAGGATGCCGACCCATGGCCAGAAAGTGCCGGTATTACCAGAACATAAGACACTCCAGTACGCAGTCACTCTTTCACAAAGACATGTGAGAGGGCGGACGGCAACAAGCAGAAGCACCCAGAACAGAAGAACAAGTTACTTACCTTCGGTAACGATGTAGCTGTAAGAAACATTAGTTAGTTAGATTCCTCACCTTAGAATATCCCCAGGCGTCAGACTGGATCCGGAAGATATTTCGTCAGCAATACCCCTTGCGCGTCGCTAGGCGTCGTCTGCGGCTCCGCGTCCGTCGTCGGCGTTGTGCGCCGGAATGACGTCGGAGTACTTAGACGCCGCCCTCGCGCGCTGACGTCAGTTCTTGTACATAGCTTTCCGCGCCAGGAACGCAGAGCCATGCAAAGACCGACACTGGTGCCAAAAATAAAATCTAGGGGCCTGAAAAGGATAACCTTAACCCTAGATGTCAGTTTGCAGAACGGGGAGGATGGGTGGGTCGGTGAGGAATCTAACTAATGTTTCTTACAGATACATCGTTACCGAAGGTAAGTAACTTGTTCATCTGAAAGAAACACGTTAGTTAGATTCCTCACCTTAGAATAGATACCCAAGCAATACCATCCCCGGTGGTGGGTCTGCGAACCAAGATCACACCAGAAAGTCCTGGAGGACAGAACGGCCAAAGAAGCCATCCCTCCGGACTTGGCTGTCAAGGCAATAATGCCTGGCAAACGTGTGTAGCGAAGCCCACGTCGCCGCCTGACAGATGTCCTGCAAAGGGACACCCCGTCCCAAAGCAGTAGTAGCCGCTGTGGCCCGAGTGGAGTGGGCGCGCAGCCCAACAGGAGGGTCCTTTTTTGCCAAGGAGTAACAAATTTTGATGCACAAAACGACCCACCGAGAGATGGTCCGTTTGTGCACCGCTTTCCCCTTCTTAGCACCCACGTATCCAACGAAAAGTTGGTCGTCCACCCGGAACTGCTTTGTGCGGTCCAGATAAAAGGAGAGCGCACGTTTTGGGTCCAGACGGTGGAGCCTCTCTTCCTCTTTGGAAGGATGCGGAGGCGGAAAGAAGGTGGGCAAGGTGACAGACTGCCCAAGATGAAATGGAGTCACCACTTTCGGAAGAAAGGAGGGACGAGGCCGAAGGACAACCGTGTCCAGATGAACAGACAGAAAAGGAGGCTTTGAAGATAAAGCCTGGAGCTCACTCACCCGTCTAGCCGAGGTGATGGCTACCAGAAAAGCAGTCTTAAGAGTCAGAAGACGAAGAGGACAATTGTGAAGAGGCTCGAAGGGAGCGCACATCAGGAATGTCAAGACAAGATTCAAGTCCCACTGAGGCATTACAAAAGGGACAGGAGGGAACGTGTGAGTAATGCCTTTTAGAAAGCTTGTAACTACAGGGGACTTGAAAAGAGAAGGCTGATCAGGAAGCCGCAAGAAGGCAGAGATGGCAGCAAGATAACCTTTCAGAGTGCCCAGGGCAGAGCCCTGCCGGGCCAAAGAAAGAAGAAAGAGGAGAACCTCAGAAAGAGGGACGGAAAGGGGATCCACAGCCTTTGCTGTGCACCATGCCACAAATTTGTTCCACCGGCAGGCGTATACCGTCTTTGTGGAGGGACGCCTGGCTGCCAGAATGATATCACAGACTTCAGGAGGCAAGTCAAATGGCATCAACTGCCGCCGCTCAATCTCCACGCATGGAGGTGGAGGCTGGACAGGTTCGGGTGGAGGACCGTCCCCTGCTGCTGCGACAGAAGATCCTCCCGAAGGGGCAGACGTATCGGAGGATCGGTCAGCATACTGAGTAGCTCGGGATACCAACCAGTACCTTCGTGCCCAATCCAGAGCCACCAAGATAACTTGGGCTAGGTCGTGCCTGATCTTCTTCAGCACTCTGGGCAGAAGTGGTATAGGCGGAAAGGCGTACAACAGACCGCAACTCCACTCGTGACGAAAAGCGTCGCCGAGCGAGTGCCGCCTTGGAAATTCCAACGCGCAGAACCGCTGACATTGCGCGTTCTCTTCGGTGGCGAATAGATCTAACCAAGGCTCTCCCCACTGCTGAAAGAGACCTTGCGCCACTTCGGAGTTCAGACACCATTCGTGATCCATCATGCACCGGCGGCTGAGTTAGTCTGCTCTGGCGTTCAGAGAGCCCGCCAGATGTTGAACCACCAGGGTGACGCCCTGGTGTTCCAGCCATGTCCAGAGGCGCAGAGCCTCCTGACACAGGGTCCACGACCCCACCCCGCCCTGTTTGTTGCAATACCACATGGCGGTGGTGTTGTCCGTGAACACCTGCACGACACTTCCCCGGACAGAGGGAAGGAAGGCTTTCAGTGCAAGTCGGATCGCTCTCAACTCCAGCAGGTTGATGTGGAGACGAGACTCCGCCGGAGACCAGAGGCCTCTGATCTCCGCCTCTCCCATATGGCCACCCCATCCCAGGAGGGACGCATCCGTCACTACGACATGCTCCGGTTGGGGAAGGGAGAGGCTCTTGCCCTTGACCCAATCGCGGTCCGTGAGCCACCACTGCAACTTCTGTGCAGTGCCCTCCGAGATCAAGACATGGTCGGACAGGTTGCCGTGATGCTGGGCCCACTGAAACTTCAGGTCCCACTGCAGAGCCCGCATGCGCAGTCTGGCGTGATGCACTAGTAGGATGCAGGAGGCCATCAGCCCCAGAAGCCGCAACACTAGCCTGACCGAGACCCAGGATAGAGGCCGAAAGATGGGAATCAGGGCCTGTATATCCCGGACCCGCTGTTCCGGTGGATGGACCCGGAACTGCGCCGAATCGAGAACCGCTCCGATGAAGAGGAGCTTTTGAGAGGGGCTCAGGTGTGACTTCGGCACGTTGATGGAAAATCCCAGCAAATGCAGGAGATCCGCCGTAGTCTGGAGGTGGGAGACGACTGCCTGGGGCGAGCCCGCCTTCAACAACCAGTCGTCGAGATAGGGGAAGACTGGAACCCCTGATCTGCGCAGATGAGCTGCGACCACCGCCATCACTTTCGTGAACACCCGAGGGGCACTGGTGAGGCCGAAGGGGAGCACGGTAAACTGAAAGTGCTCTGGGCCCACCGTGAACCGCAGTTAACGCCGGTGGGCCGGCAGAACAGGGATGTGGAAATATGCGTCCTGCAAGTCCAACGCTACCATCCAGGCTCCGGGGTCTAGGGCAGCTAGAACCTGAGCCAAAGTTAACATCTTGAACCTTTCCTTCCGGAGGAAGGTATTGACGTTCCGGAGGTCCAAGATAGGGCGTAGGCCCCCTTTGCCCTTCTTGGGAACCAGAAAGTAGTGGGAATAACAACCACGACCTACTTCTGGGCTCGGAACGCGCTCGACGGCCCCCTTGGCCAAGAGGGCCGAAACTTCCTCGTGGAGAAGATTCAAATGATCCCCCCGAGATACGGTGGTGCTGCGGTGGCATGGCTGGAGGGGTCGTCTCGAAGGGGAGGGAGTAGCCCCTTCGGACGATTTGCAGCACCCACCTGTCCGATGTGATGGACCGCCAGTGGAGCAGGTGATGGCGAACTCTGCCGCCCACTGGCGTGGAATGGGCCTGAAAGCTCCGACTAGGAAGGCTTTGAGGCGGATGCTGCCGGGGTGGATGTGGGCTGACCTAGTCGTCCTCCAGAACCGCCTCGGCGGAAACCACGTCCGCGACCGCGCGCAGGTTGGTTCTGCGGCTGGTGGCTAGGCGCACGTGAGGAGGCACCCCTTCCTTGGCCACGAAAGGGGCGAAAGGCGGAAGTTTGCGACCGCGGGGCCGAGAGGCCCAAGGACTTGGCCGTAGCCCGGGAGTCCTTAAAGCGATTCAGCGCACTGTCCGCTTTCTCGCCAAAAAGGCGAGTGCCATCAAAGGGCATGTCCATGAGAGTGCTCTGGACATCGCCCGAAAATGACGTGGACCGTAGCCAGGCGTGAAGTCTAAGCGCCACTGTGGTAGAAATGGCCCTACCCAGCGAGTCCGTGGTGTCAAGCCCACATCGTATAGCATGTCACGCGGCATCCCTCCCATCGGCCAGAGCCTGGGTAAGTCGTGTCCGGACCTCCTCCGGACACAGGGGCAGCGCGTCCTCCACCGCATCCCACAGAGAGTGGGAATAACGGTCCAAGAGACAAGCGGTGTTCAAAGACCGCAGGCCCAAACTAAGGGAGGAGAACAGCTTCTTGCCAAACTGCTCTAGTCTCTAGGAATCCCGGTCCGGCGGGGCGGTCGGGAAAGAGGATTGGGAGGTGGAGGCCTGGATAACCAGGCTCTCAGGGGTAGGGTGTTGGGACAGAAAACTGGGGTCGCCCGGAGCTGGGCGGTGGCGCCTGGAGACGTTCCTGTCCACAGGAGGAACTGTGGAGGGCTTGGACCAGGTGCCCTGCAGAACGTCAGTGAGGGCCTCATTGAATGGCAGCAGAGGCTCAGTGGAGCTTGCTGCAGACTGAAGCACCTCAGTGAGGACGTTCGTCCTCACAGCCACGGCAGGTAGCTCGAGCCCAAGGGCTGCGGCCGCCTTGCGCAGCACCACAGAGAAAGCAGCACCCTCCTCCGAAGCCACAGTCGGAGGAGAGATGAATCCAGTGTCTGGAGAGGTATCCAGGCCACTGGCCTCCCCCAGTTCATCTGCCCAGTCCTGGGACAGTTGAGCCTGAGCGGCCATAGGATCCTCGGATCCCTCCCAGTTGTCCCAATCATCCGACTCCTGGTGTAGAGGAGAAAGTAACGGAGCCGGGCGGTAGACATAATGTGTCTCTAGCGGCGCCGATCGCGGCGTCCATCGACGCCGGACCCGGAGTGGGACTGAACCGGGGCTCGACGTCGAACGGAGTCGACGTCGGCGTCGGGGGTGGTACCGGTGTCGACGCTGGCGGAGGAGGCGTGACTAGGTCGACCGGCGTCGAAGGGGACTCGAGAACGGGTCCCACGGGCGCTTGCGGCGTCGAGGCCGGAGCCGTCAACGGCGCCGGAGCCGGAGCCACCGGCAGGCAAGGCAGCCCAGTCGGGTCCGCGGGGCCCGAAGGCGCACCAGCGGGCGCCGACGGCGGAGCCAGATTCCTCATGGCCGAGAGGAAGGCACTGACTTCCGCCGGCGTCGCGTCAGTCCCAGGGACCGGAGGGTATGGGGACGTGTGCGGCACCTGCGGCACCGCCGGAGCCGCGGGGGTGGAACCACCCTGACCCTCGGCCGAGTCGCGCGACCGGCGAGGGGAGTCCGAAGAGCGGTGTCGCCTCTTGGACTTCTTGGAATGCTTCGACTTACCCGAAGACTTGGATCCCGACGACCGATGGTGACGTCGGCTGCGGCTCCGCGACCGATCCTTGGACCTCCTCCTGGACCGGGATCGAGAGGCGCGCGGAGCCGAGTGGCGAATCTCGAGAAGCTTACGGAACCGCTCCAGTCTAGCCTTCGAGGTCAGGGTCTTGCAGTCCGAGCACGACGCCGCGTCGTGATCGAGGCCCAAGCAATAAAGGCACCGGCGGTGATGGTCCGTAACCGACATCAAGCGGCTACAGTCCGTACAGGCTTTGAAACCAGGCATCCTACCGGCACCGGAGTCGAGACAGGATCAAAAAGGATCAAAAAGTTAGTCAAAAATTGACTAAAGGGGTAGCTCTCACGGATCTGCACTTACTGGCGCGGAAAAAAGAAGAACTGACGTCAGCGCGCGAGGGCGGCGTCTAAGTACTCGACGACGTCATTCCGGCGCACGACGCCGACCACGGACGCGGAGCCGCAGACGACGCCTAGCGACGCGCAAGGGGTATTGCTGACGCAAAATCTTCCGGATCCAGTCTGACGCCTGGGGATATTCTAAGGTGAGGAATCTAACTAACGTGTTTCTTTCAGATCCCCAGTAAGACTGGTATTCATGTGGAAGACAGGAATACACATAAGCATACAGTGTGGATGCCAGAACCACACCAAGTATAGGGAAATCCCCCTGTAGGGTAGCGTGAGCAACCCAGATGTGAAGGACGCATCACCAGGTAGGCAACCGACAAAAAGGGGCCTCCGGCAAGCCGAACACACACACAAGAGCTCGCACCATGAGCAGACCGGGGCGAAGACCACGGACACCGCAGCAATGAACGTTTCCTGCGCGACCCCGCTGTGGGAAGAGCACAGAGTAGATAGATATTTAAGAAAGATACACATCTAAAAAGGATGTGTTGCATAAAACAAGACAAGGGTACACCATAATAAGTACCAACGTACGAGTTACTTACCTTCGGTAACGATGTATCTGGTAGAGACGATTCTAGCTGCATATTCCTTAACGTAGAGTTATTCCCAAGCATGAGACTGGATCCGGAAAATCTTTGCCACAGAACCACTGTGCGCCGGGGGGGCGGTACCACGCGACCCCGCCCTGACGTCGTCCGCAGACGTGACGTCAGCGAGGTCACATAAGTCCTACCCCGGCGCGCGGACGTCAATTTTTCCTTCTTTTCCGCGTGCAAAGCGGATCCGGAGTGTGCTCCTTGGCCTGTTTTCGGGCCTCTTAGAGCCTCGAGTTGGAAACAGTGTGCCATGCCTTCGGGCTTCAAGACATGCACTTCTTGTGCACGTCAGATGTCGGCGACGGACGCTCACACTATTTGCATGTGGTGCTTGGGCGAGCACCATGACTCTACGGACTGCGAGGCTTGCCAGCATCTCAAACCGAAGTCCCGGGGGGAGCACTGGATGAAGTTGCTGTCAGCCCGCTTGTCCAGGTCGGTGTCGTCGCAGCGTCCGTCTCCTACCTCGGACGGGTCCAGGGGCCGCCGTTTTCGGCTGTAGCATCGTCCTTTGCCAAGGCCTCATGGGCGTTGTTCGCCCGCAGGTAAGTCTTGCAGTTTGCTGTTGAGGCCTTATCCTCCTTTGGCAGAGGGCGCCGGTCCCTCCCGGGATGCACGCACTTCCCGTCGCCACCCTTCCCGCCGTTTCCCGGCGTCGGGCGACGAGGGCCCAGATGCAAGCTTACGCTACAGCTCTGCAGGCTTCCTTGAGCCCTCCTCCTCTCCCTTCTCCTGTGATGTCCGTAGATTCCTCACCGTGCGCGGGGCCGTCTGCGGACTCGCCGGCAGCTTCGCCCCCGGTGCCGACGCGTTCGGCTTCAGGTGTTGGAGGTCTAGTGCCGTTGAGGTGCGGCCCTTCGGCGTTCCCCCTCCTCGGCCCATGGCGTCCCGGCCTCGCCACAAAGCCCCGCGGGGTTCCCTGCGGTGTCGCAGGAGGTCGCCGGGACTCAGGGCTCGCCCTCCAGCCCTCCTCGGTCCTCTGGGCAGGCAGCTGTCTTCCCAGAGGCCAAGCCGACGCTTCTCCTGCGTCAACGACTTTCCTCCCCGGCGCGGGCGGCGCAGCGGGTGGAGGCCGGGACTCAGGACGCTTCCCTGGGCCCCGCTCGGCCCTCGGCGGCTGCATCGTCGGGGGCCGAGCAGGCACCTTTTCGACGCCGTTCATTGGCCACTTCGGCTCTGACCCCGCCCACTCTCCGAGGCGGCACGTGGTGGTCACTTCGGCGCATGTCGACGACCCATTGGTGCCTGTGGATCGTCGACTCTTCTCCGGATGTCCCTTCCTCTCCGGAGGGTTGTCGTCTCCTTGTCTCCTCTTCACCGGTGAATGGACGCCGCGTCGAGCCTTTCCTCCGGCGGATTCCAGGGCGGGTTCTACGTCGTCTCCATGTCCACAGCCCCCGGACCTGCTCTTCCGTTCTCTGCAGTTGTCTGCCCCGCAGGCTTCTCCGCCCTCTCCAAAGACCCCTCAGGTCCCCCACTCGTCCGTGGGTTTCCCATCCCTTAGGGGCTTGGTCTTTTCTCCCTCCAGCAGGGCACGGGGACGGGCGTCTCAGTTTGCAGCTTTCGCCCACGGAGGAGTTGCTTTCTCCCCCACAACGCCCTACGGAGGCGAGTGTGGCCTTTGTCCGGGCCATTTCCACGGCCACTGGCATTCTGCAGATGGTAAATCCGGTTGCCCCACTCCCTTCGGACCACTTATTAGATGTTCTCCACCAGGGCTCTGGTGGAGGGGAGCCACTTCTCCCATTTGAACCATCGCTCCATAACTCTCTTCTGGGGGCATCCTGCCATGGGGTAGACGGTGCCTCAACCGCTCCTTCACCGCCACCGTCCTGCTCCGCACGATCCACTTTGCTTTTCCTTCCTTGCCTTTTGTGCTGCTTCTGCCGTCATGGGAGGCTCGGTGGCTGGACTCCTGGGAGCGTAACATTTTCGCCTCCACTAGCGCTGAGCTGCGTGCACTCAACACTCTTTGCGTGTTGGCCAGGGCTACTTCCGATTTGTGGGATTCCGCGGAGTCCCTTCTGTCTCGAGCCTCCCAAGAGGGTGCCCACGCGGATCTGCAGCACCCTGTGCGGGATGGTCGGGAGTTAGCTACTTTCATTCTCCGTTCGACCTTGGACGTCTCGGATTCCCTCCGCCGTGCTATGGCGAGTTCTGTGGCCCTCCGCCGCCATGCTTGGCTGCGGGATGGTGTCTTTCCAGAGAATGTTTGGGAGCGTCTTGTCGGTTTACCCTTTGATGGAACACTTATTTCACACCCACTATTCTACGTTAAGGAATCTGCGGCTAGTAGTCTCGATCAGATGTACGAGTTAATTACCTTCGGTAACAATGTATCTGGTAGAGACGATTCTAGCCGCATATTCCTTCACAACCCTCCCTTCCTCCCCGTTCTGCGAAGACCCTTCAGCTGGTCTTCTGCATTCGCCTCCCTCTGGATGGCATTTGTCTCCTGCGGGTGCTCTTTCTCTCCCTCCCTGGCGGGATGCTTCGTTCTGCTTCTTTTTCTACTCCTTTTGTGGTCATTGACCGGTAGGTTAATGTGTACTTCTGCATCCCTTCACCATGGTATGGTTATTCCAGTGTTGGGCCTACTCATACTATTCTCTCTCTTTGTCATTGCTTGGGTTTTTTTGACTCCTCCGCAATCCTCTAGGTTGGGGTTTCTTGGCTGTGCCTCTGCCCTTAGCTTCTTATGGGGGATACGACACTCCTTGATAGTGTTGTCTTGGGGTGCTTTGTCGTTACTCCTCTGTTCCAGACTTGTTGCCCTTCACTGTTATACATTGCGGTTGCTGACTCTGTCGTCGGCCAAGTCATTTTTGTCATGTTTTTTCTGCATCCATGGAGGTTATCGTCTTCGCTCTGCGGGGTTGCTTCTCACAGTGGTGCTCTGCTCTTTCCATGATTTTCAGTAACGCAGTGCCTGGGACTGTGCCCAATTGTGCTGTTCTTCACCATTCGCTTATTCCCTTTTTGTTTCACTGATTTTTTCGTACACTGTTCCTATACTCTCACAGTCTTGTTGGTGATGACTCCGCGTTGTGGCGCGGAAAAGTTCTCCGAAGAAAACTGACGTCAGCGCGCCGGATGGGACTTATGTGACCTCGCTGACATCACGTCCGCGGATGACATCAGGGCGGGGTCGCGTGGTACCGCCCCCCCGGCGCGCAGAGGTGCTGTGGCAAAGATTTTCTGGATCCAGTCTCACGCCTGGGGATAATTCTACATTAAGGAATCTGCGGCTAGTAGTCTCTATCACATAGTCATGCTGATGCAGAGTTGGACAGGACAATGTCCAGATCCGTAAGCGACAAGAGCCACCCGTCCGGGAGGAGCCACGATCCCCCGCTAGACAGATGAGGCTATGGAGCAGGATACGAAAGTGGAAACAGTCAGGACCAACGTAATGGCCTAAGAATGTACAGACCACCCAAGAAAGCGAGCATTGTGAAGAGAACACTTCCCCTGAGAATGTTACAGCAGGAACCCAAAGCAGAAGCGTGGAAAACACCTGCGCGGAAGGCAGCAGGGAAATAGAAAAAAACTCCAGTTTGGGAAGTGTCCAGAAAATGAAGGCACAAGGCACTGTACAGCATAGACATACATGGCGAAGACGCTCTGCCTATAGACAAGGTCAGACAGGGCTGAAGTACGAGAAAGCATTACCCATCCCGGAGAGTGGAGGGTAGAACCAGTTACCGCAGAAGCGGAAGAACGCAGACGCCCCATGATAACGAACATACCAGGGTGCACCCACACGAAGCACAAACACTGAAGAAGTGTGCCACGCAGCGGCCCTGCCCTGGCGCTATATGATGGCAGGCGTCAGCCGCAGATGAACAGTGCCAGATCGGAACAGAACAAGGGGTCCCAAGGGACAGTGGCTGGTGAAAATAAGAGCAGCCGACAAAGAGGAGCACAGTGCAGCTGAAAAATGCCCCTGGAAAGGGCAGGCGAGGCGGAAGCCTCACGGAAGGGAACTTGTACCGATGCCTGGAAGTACTATTGACAACCGTAGACCCCAACCCTAACAAAGTGCAATAGAGCTACGCCAACCTGTGGGTCGCATAACATCAGAAAGAGAGGACAAACTGATCTACAGAAGAACCTCTGTGAGGAAGCCTCCACAGGAGCGTCCCAAGCCTTCCTTGTAGGAAGGCAGCCATATAATAGCCAGCAAATACCCCACATAGGGTAAGTTTTAACCCCTGCGAGGGGGGTCCTCTTGGGATAAGGTCACAGTCAGAGGACTGAAAAGAAGGGAGAACCAGCCGACCGGCCGTACTGAACAGAGTCAAAGAGGGCAGAACAACCGCCTACACCATCTGGGTACTACGTTAAGAACCCAGGACTCAAAACAAACAAGGCAACATTGCCTATGCAGAAGAAAAAGATACCACAAGGCAGAAAACCAGGCCGCCAGCTGCATCAACGGATGATTGAAGGGAAAACTGCGCCATTCCCCTGCCATCGAGGAGAAGGCGATGTAAGTCAGCCCGGGGCCCTTCTGGGAGAGAAGGAAGAAGGAGCTCAACTAAGTCCCAAAGGGCAAAGGAAGCATGTAAGAACACGCAAGACGTGTTTAATACACAGATGCCCTCACTGGCAGAGGCAAAAATGTGGTGACCACATGTCTCCAGCCACCGAGATTCCCTAGTGGGAGGTAACAACAGTAAAGTGGAGGAAGTCTGCAAGTCGAAAGCCGCCTGGACAACCAGACCCTGAGCTCTAGGGTGAAGGGATCGTCCGGAGCCGGACGATGCCGGTGAGCAATGGCCCTATCAACAGGTTCACCAGAGAAGGGCCGTGCCCAGGTACCAAGCATGATGTCAAACAAAGACCCAGCAAGGGGCAGCAAAGACTCCACCTCAACAAGCTCCATGTGGAGGAGATCCAATAAAGTATCAGAGGGCAGGGAAACTACAGGGGGCTGAAAGCGAAGAATATCTGCAGCCCTGCGAATAGCCCGTGCGAAAGCTGCACTAGCCTCAGTCGCCATTCTGGGGGGAGACAAAAAAACGTCGGTAGGAGACTAACCCGTCCACTAGAGAATAAAAGCGGAGGAGCCTGAGGTTGATTCGAAGGCCATGGAACGCTAGGGACCTGCACCAAGGGGCACCAAAATGACCTCGGGCACGGGGAGTCCAGAGGGACGTCAACCTCCTGTAACAGCTGGCACCGGCGTCGTATCGGCGTCAAGAACCTCCAGAGGGGACTTGGCCTGGGCGTGGTCAGACGGCAACCCAACCCCTATGTTCGGGGAAGAAAGCAGTCGACAGGGCGTCAAACTCGGTGCCGCATCCGAAGTCAGCGCAGGAAGCCATGCAGGGCTATGCAGTGACTGGACGGGTGGGCTGGACGGACTGGAAGGGCCTTCCGGGCCGTGTCCCGTCGATGTCGTATCGACTCCGAAACCGGAGTTGATGCAGGCAGCCGGCACAGAGGGTGAATCCGCCGGCGAAGACCCAACATGAGTGCCTTCCTCCTCTGTGGGACCCGAAGGCGCACCAGGGAGAGGGGGTGACCCAGAGAAAGAGTGGAGGGCCCTTGAATAAGCCTCCATATGGGCCCGTGTCGCTCCAACCCCCGGGAAGGGAGGGTATGGGGGAAGACGGCTGCTGGGCACCGGTGCCTGACAGAGTGAGAGCAATGGGCCCCAGCATCACGTTTACGGGAGGACGACCTCCGTGACTTATGTTTGTGCTTACCTGTCCCCGAACGATGTCCGCGGGAACGACCTCGGGAGCGGGCCCGATCCAGAGAGGGAGAACGGGCGCACGAAGGTGCAGGACCGGAAAGTCGTGCGGCCAGCAACTTCATACAACGCTCCCTTAAGGAGTTAAGTTTTATCTCTTCGGAGTCGTGGCCCACTCCTAGGCACCACATACAAATGGCGTGCGGGTCCGTGACAGACATTTGGCCCGCACAGGTCTCACACACTTTAAAGCCCGAAGGCATCGCACATTGTTGCGTGACGCCGAAGGTGTCCTGAAGGCTGGAAAAACAGGGCAAGGAACCACTGGTTTTTCCAGGATCCGTGTTGGGACGCGGAAAAGAAGAAAACTGACAGCAGTGCGCCGGGAGGGGCTTATATGGCTCCACTGACATCACGTCTGTGGACAACGTCAGGGTGGAGCCGTGCGGTTGGTTGTGGGCATGGCACACAGGAATGTGTGCCATGTCGACTCTGTTTTGTCTTGTACCCAGACACTCGGCCTGCAAGGGCAGTGTGTTTGTGTTAGGGTACAGGGCCTCTAAGGGTGGCACAATAAGTGCTGCAGCCCTTAGAGGCCTTCCCTGGTCACAAGGCCCTGGGTACCATTTACCAGGGGCTGACATGTGGCCAGGGTTTGCTAATTTGGGTTTTATGTTAGGAACATAGGCCCTGTGCACCTGATTGGCAGGAGTCCAGGGCACACTCAGGCAAAGTACATTCAGCAATTCAGCAAAAAGTGGGGGCATACCATGCAAGAAAGATGGCACTTTCTCACAGTTGCCTATTGCACCAAAACTGTAACTTTTATCTGCTAAAGTCAATTGCCTATTGCAAAGTACTTAACTAAAGCATCTCATTCTGAGAAAGTATATTTTAATACCTATTGTTGGTTCTAAAATAAAACAACCATATATTTTTTTATATATAAACCATTGGCCTAGAGTTCAGTTCTTGAGTGTGTGAGGCCATTTGCTGACTGAATGTGTACAACAAATGCTTTACACTGTCCTCTGATACTGCCTTACTGCTCGACCAAGCTACCACTTTAGAGAGTAAGGTTATATCCAAGTTTAACCTCTGCCAAACCTCTGGGGACTGTAGACTCTGTACACACTGTACCCATTTGGGAACAGCATATACAGAGCCACTTTCTCACAGTGGTGGGTCTGCGAACCAAGATCACTTCAGAAAGTCCTGGAGAACAGAACGGCCAAAGAAGCCGTCCCTCCGGACTTAGCTGTCAAGGCAATAATGCTTGGTAAAGGTATGCAGCGTAGATTACGTAGCTGCCTGACAGATATCCTGCAAAGGGACTCCCCGTCCCAGAGTGGTAGTGGCTGCAGTCACCCGAGTAGAATGGGCACGCAGCCCCACAGGAGGCTCTTTTTTAGCCAATGAGTAACAGGCTTTAATACACAACCCACCGAGAGATAGTTTGTTTGTGCACAGCCCGACCTTTCTTGGCACCCAGGTAGCCAACAAAGAGTTGATCATCCACCTGGAATTGCTGTGTGCGCTTCAGATAGAACGAGAGCGCACATTTTGGGTCCAGACGGTGGAGCCGCTCTTCCTCTTTCGAAGGATGCGGAGGCGGAAAGAAGGTGGGCAAAGTGATGGTCTGCCCGATGTGGAAGGGCGTGACAACCTTGGGCAGAAAAGAAGGACGGGTCCTTAACACCAACTTGTCCGGATAAACAGAAAGGAAAGGAGGTTTAGAAGAAAGAGCCTGGAGCTCACTCACTTTTCTGGTAGAGGTGATAGCAACCAGGAAAGCAGTCTTTAAGGTGAGAAAACGTAAAGGACAGTTGTGAAGCGGTTCAAAGGGAGCGCACATCAAATAAGTCAACACAAGATTAAAGTCCCACTGAGGCATTATAAAGGGGACCGGAGGGAACGTGTGTGTGTACTGCCTTTCAAGCAACGACTAACAGGGGACTTGAAAAGAGAAGGATGATCTGGAAGCCGTAAAAAGGCGGAAATGGCCGAGAGATAGCCCTTGATAGTGCCCAGAGCAGAGCCCTGCTGGGCCAGAGAAAGGAGGAACAGAAGAACTTCTGAAAGAGGGGCAGAAAGGAGATCCACAGCCTTCGCTGTGCACCATGCCACAAATGTATTCCACCTGCAGGCGTATACCGTTTTAGTGGAGGGACGCCTGGCTGCCAAAATAACATCACAGACTTTGGCAGGAAGGTCAAAAGCTGTCAACTGCCGCCACTCAATCTCCACGCACGGAGGTGGAGGCTGGACAGGTTTGAGTGGAAGAGCGTTCCCTGCCGCTGCGACAGAAGATCCTCCCGAAGAGGCAGTCGGATCGGGGGATCGATCGCCATGCTTAGTAGCTCGGGATACCAGTATCTTCGTGCCCAATCCGGAGCCACAAGGATGACTTGGGCCCGGTCGCGCCGAATCTTCTTCAGCACTCTGGGCATAAGTGGTATAGGCAGAAAGGCATACAACAGACCGCAACTCCACTCGCAACGAAAAGCGTCTCCGAGCGAGTGCCGCCTTGGAAATTCCAAGCCTCAGAATTGAGGACATTGCGCGCTCTCTTCGGTGGTGAATAGGTCCAACCAAGTCTCTCCCCACGGCAGAAAGAGACCTTGCACCACGTCCGAGGTCAGACGCCATTCGTGATCCAACATGCATCTGCGGCCGAGTTCGTCCGCCCTGGTGTTCAGGGAGCCTGCCAGGTGTTGAACCACCAGAGACGTGCCCCGATGTTCGTCATGTTCAGAGGTGCATAGCCTCCTGACATAGGGTCAACGACCCCACCCCGCCCTGGTTGTTGCAATACCACATGGTGATGGTGTTGTCCGTGAACACCTGCACTATCTGTCCCCGGACAGAGGGAAGGAAGGCTTTCAGAGCAAGTCGGATCGCCCGCAGCTCCAGAAGGTTGATGTGGAGCCAGGATTCCGCCGGAGACCAGAGGCCCCTGATCTCTGCCTCTCCTATGTGGCCACCCCATCCCAGTAGGGACGCATCTGTCACCACTGTGAACTCCGTTGGGGAAGGGAGAGGGATCTGCCAGTGACCCAATCGCGATTCGTGAGCCACCACTGCAATTGACGGGCAGTGCCCTCCAAGATATGGACGTGATCGGACAGGTTGCCCTGATGCTGTGCCCACTGAAACTTCAGGTCCCACTGCAGAGCCCGCATATACCATTTGGCATGTTGCACTAGCAGGCTGCAGGAGGCCATCAGGCCCAGGAGCCGGAGGGTCATCCTGACTGAAACCCGGGATAGAGTCTGAAAGATCGGAATCATAGCCCGAATGTGAGAAGTTGGCCTGATGTATGATGTCACTAGTTCTAGTGTACACCTTATATCAGTCCAAACAACCCTTATGGTGATTGGTTGTAAAGTCAACCTTATAGACCAGCTATCCTAGTGGTAGCATGGACAAGAGCAGTCTTAGGCTAAACTCTGAATGGCATGTGAAGCCAGCTGTGATACCATATATAATCCCTTGAATACCAAATGAAAAAACACCACAACAGATATATATATACAATAAAGTGTATTTATTCTAGTCAAACCCTCAGCACTCTTTCTGAGATTCGAGGTAAGTACAACACAGTCTTATTCAAGCATACATTAAGTCACACAGGTAAGTAATACAGTTAGGCCCTAGGGGACACGCAAACCATATACTAAAGAAGTGGTATAAGGACCACTGTCACGGAAATAGAATAGGCCTAGGCCATCGCTGGGGCTACACTACCCTACCAACAGTTAGGAAGTGGGAGGCCCACGGGATTCAGGTGCAGTGTGGAAACACTCATGCGTAATGCGTAAAAGTCGATAGAATCACTAGCAGTTAGAAATAAGCTGTTTTAGGACACTTCTGGTATAGCTAGAAAGTCGAGACTTGGAAACTAGACCCTAGGATAGTCAGTACCCTTGTGAGCACCGTAGTACCCAAGTTACCTAGCCCACGGGCTGCGGGTGCATAGGTGTGAACTTGCATCGGGTTTCGTCGTGGACTTCTCTGGATGCCTGAAGGAAAGTTGCTGACAGGCAGTCAGTGAAGAGTGTCCGGTGGATCCCAAGGCCGGGATCAAGAAGGAAGGATACCTGCAAGCGGAAGGGACAGAGTCTGGGCCACTAGCCAGCGACCACGTGGAACCAGGAAGGAACCAGGCGATGTCGTGAAGATGCAGGTGAAGAGGTGAAGCTTGTCGCAGCAGCCACGGGTACCAGGAGACGTCGAGGACGACCAGGACCAGGAGGCGAGCTGTCCCACGAAGGCTCTTGCTGTCGGCGGCGTCGAAGTCAAACTAGGACTCACCAAGCCTTGGCAAGCGGAACCCACGAAGAATGGAGGACTTGCTTCTGGTGCAGACCAGGAAGGTCTGGGGTGCTTCTCTTTTGCAGAGGAGCAGGAGCCAGTCTGGAGGAGCCAAACCAGCAGTGGAAATTCAAAGGTGTGTCGTCGCAAAGGCCGCTAGCCAACAGGCAAGCAACCGGACAGACGCGGCAAGCAGGAAAATGCAGAAGGGCCCCACGCAGGACTCGTGGAGTGTGGGGGGCTGATCTTCGGTGCAGATGGTGCTTGGGGTTGGGGCTTCTCAATCCCCAGTGCACAACTTCGAGGGTGCCTCAGAAGCTGCGCTGGAAGATACTCGCCACTTTTTCCAGGTAGCCGGTCCCATGTCTCTCGTCGCCTCCACGGATCTCAGCTCGGCTGTGGATGTGGATCAGGGTCGGAGAAGTCTGGAAGTCAAGGCTCTGGTCGGGCTCTGCAGTCGGTCCCTCGTATAACTTCAGCAAAGCAAAGGGTAGTCTCTTGATGGTGCCTGTTTGCACAGGGTAGCCACTCCTTGGCCACAAGGGAGATTCTTCAGTCTTCTTCTTTCGTCGAATGTCGAAGGTCCAGAGTTTCTGTTCAAGTTGCAAGTTCAGGATAATCTAATCTCCTGGGGCCCAGCTACCACACTTATACTAATCTGGGGGGCTGGGTTGCATGCTAGGTCACACCTTAAGGGTGGGACCTGGGAGGGGGGTGGTTACACCCCCTTCCCTTTGTCCAGTTTCGTGCCAGGACTGGGGCTGGAGTGCCCCAGCACCGGTTTGAACTGGACTATGCATGGGACACCTTGTGTGCCCCAGGCAGTGTCTCGTTTCTTTCATCCCTCCCTGCCCCAATACACTAAGGCCTGTCTGGGGTGGTGCTCGCACCTCCCAAGGCAGGAAACCTATTGTCCAAGCCTCCTGTGCCGGGATCACTCCCAGCAGCAGGAGGTCAGACTTGTGTCGTGGCAGCAGCATCCAATTTGTGATGCTGGGGCTCTGGTTAACTTTAACCGGGTAAGTAGGTTTCAACATGTCTTCTCCCTCTAGAAGGGAGGGATAATATCCTCATCACCAGAAATGGGATGGGGGTATTATTCCAAAGTGTTAGACACCTTACACGATATGTTTTGATAAAGCCAAACCATAGTTACCATAACCATTTAAGATTATAAGGCACTTTAAGAGTATATGGTAGGCTATATCATAGAACAGCTATAAGGACATGGTTCCGAAAGCTGCAGACAGGCTCAGCTCATGCTAGAGCACTGTCTCACATGTTACCAAGCACTCTGCCTCCAGGATTGTTAAGACCTGCCATAGGAGTGGCTGATAGGTACACATGTGTCTATATATAAGGTAGGTATAGGAATACTACACCTAAGCAAGGGGTGATTACACAACCTTGCCCCAGCTGAGTGATCAGCCAGGTGTGTCATAATGGAAGGCCAGGCCAGGGGTGGCATAATACATGCTGCAGCCCCTGGTAGGCCTAGGGTACACCTATGCCCTGGGTACCTAAGGTACACTATACAGGGGCCAATAAGGTGATCCTTTCCAAATGGGTTATGCACCTAAAGTACATAGTATTAATTTAGAGAGAGAACAGCAGGGCTGTGGGTCTTATTAGCAGGCCCACAGCCACATCTAAGTCGAAAACCAGTAAAGCAAAAGCAAAAAGTGGGGGTGAACATAGAAAGCAGACCCTACTCTCCTACACCGAATATCCTGGATCCGCAGTTCAGGAGGATAGACCCGAAACTGCGCCGAATCCAGAAGCGCCCCGATGAATTGGAGCTTCTGAGAGGGATTCAGGTGCGACTTAGACACTGATGGAAAACCCCAGCAAATGCAGGAGGTCGGCCGTAGTCTGGAGGTGGGAGACTACTGTTTGGGGCGAGCCCACCTTCAACAACCAGTCGTCTAGATAGGGGAAGACTGAGATCCCTGATCTGCGCAGATGAGCTGCGACCACCGCCATCACTTTCGTTAACACCCGAGGGGTGCTGGTAAGGCCAAAGGGGAGCACGGTAAACTGAAAGTGCTCGTGGCCAACCATGAACCGCAGGTAACGCCGGTGGGCCGGCAGGACGGGAACATGAAAATAGGCGCCCTGCAAGTCCAATGCTACCATCCAGTCTCCTGGATCGAGAGCAGACAAGACCTGAGCCAAAGTCAACATCTTGAACTTCTCCTTCCGGAGGAAGCGGTTGACGTTCCGGAGGTCCAAGATGGGATGCAGACCCCCTTTGTCCTTCTTGGGGCCAGAAAATAGTGGGAATAACACCCACTACCTACTTCTGGACTAGGAACGCACTCGATGGCCCCCTTGGCCAAGAGGGCCGTGACTTCCTGCTGGAGAAGTGCCAAGTGTTCCTCCGACATGCGGTGGTACTGAGGTGGCATGGCTGGAGGGGTGGATTGAAAGGGAAGGGAGTAACCCTTGCAGATGATCTGCAACAACCACTTGTCCGATGTGATAGAGTGCCAGTGGGGGAGGTGATGGCGGATCCTGCCATCCACTGGCGTGGGGTGCTCCACAAAGCTCGGATTAGGATGGTTTGAAGGCAGAAGCAGCGGGGGTGGAGGTGGACTGACCCCCACGCTGATTCTCAGACCTGCCCTTGCGGAAACCGCTTCCGCGCTGAGGCTGAGTCTGCACAGGCTTGCTGAAGGACCGTGCCTGGGCGCCCCTTCCGTGGCCACGAAGGGAACGAAAACCAGGAGTGGCTGGGCTTTTCGTGGAAAGACCTAAGGACTTGGCCATGGCCCGCGAGTCCTTAAAATGCTCCAGCGCAGTGTCGGCTTTATCACCAAACAGGCGAGTACCATCAAAGGGCATGTCCATGAGTGAGCTTTGAACATCTGGCGAGAACCCGGGGTGGCGACAAAGCACCCCAGTCGTAGCAATTGCTCTACCTAGTGAGTCCGCTGTGTCCAAACCACACCGAATGGCGAACTTAGCCGCATCTTAACCCTCAGCAACAGCTTGGGACAGCACAGCTTGGGTCTCTTCAGGACACTGAGGCAACACACCTGTGCGACTGTATCCCACACCGCGTGGGAATAGCGGCCCAAGAGGCAGGCGGTGTTCAACGAACACAGCCCTAAGCTGGCCGAAGAGAACAACCGCTTGCTGAACTGCTCCAGCTTCTTAGAGTCCTTATCCAGTAGAGCCCTGGAAAAGGCACTGTGAGACGTCGAAGCTTGGATGACCAGGCTCTCGGGCGTAGGATGAGTGGTCAAAAAGGCAGGGACGCCGGGCGAAGTTCTTATCCACAGGGGCCCCTGTGGCTGGCCGCGACCAAGTGCCCAGTAAGACGTCAGTGAGGGTGTCATTAAATGGCAGCAGGGGCGCCGACGAAGTGGACGCCGTCTGGAGCACCTCAGTGAGGAGATTAGTTTTTAGGGCCACCGTAGGGAGATCAAGGTTGAGGACCTCAGCTGCCCGACGGAGCACCACCGTGTAAGAAGCGCCATCCTCCATGGTAGGCGGAGGAGAGGCAAACCCCGGGTCAGAGGAGAGATCAAGGCCGCCGGCCTCCTCTAAGTCGTCCGCCCAGTCCTGCTCAGTCACATCGACAAGCAAGACGGTCCTCGGACCCCTCCCAGTCGTCCTCCACCTCCGCCGCATGTGATACAGACTGCGGTGGCGGGGCAAGGACCGGGGAAGGAACAAACAGCGCCGGGAACAGCGCCGGACGGGGCCGAACTGGCGCCGTGTCCCAATGTGGATCCCAGGTAGGGACAAAAGTGCTTGCTTTAAACCCTGGACACTGCCCCCATCCCCAAGCCACTTACCTGTAAGCAGCCTCTGACCATGTGCCCCTAATCCCCATTGATTTGCATTGGGCGTCCGACCTCTAATTTGCACCTTGCACTCGGTGCACTGTTGGTGCTGAAGTGAACTTTGCCTAATACAGACCTTAACTTCTGAAGACTGGTCTTGTAAGTCAATGTTATCCCAAAGTTTGCTTAATGTTTTCTTCCTCTCGAAGGTTAATGTTGTCAAGTCTGAAAACTGCACTGTGTCCATTTTGGAAACTGAAAGTATTTCTTTTGCAAAACGTATTTGCCTATGACGCAATTCTGAAAAATATAACCAAGTACTATTTTTATGAATTAGTCTGAGATTTATTTATTGAGAGTGTCTCTCTTATTGCTACTGCGTGTACCACAAATGCTTTAATAGTACCATCTGATAAGTCTAACTGCTCGGCCACACTACCACAAAAGAGAGCATTAGTATTATCTACTTTAACCTCTGTAAAGATTCTGGGGATCCACAGGACTCTCTCCACACTATACCTTATGTTGGTATACTATATAGAGAGCCATATTTCTACACACCAGGAGGAAAAGACCTCAAAAGCAGTTAACAAAACATTGAAAAAATTCAGTCAAACTCTGACTGAGGGGTAGCTCTGCTCCGCATCAGTGCTGCCTGGTGTGGAAAGAAAAGAACTGATGTCAGTGTGCTTAGGTGGCGCCTATATAGGTGCAGTGGATGTCACTTCCATCGCAGACGCGGCCGAGAATGCACGTGGAGCTGATTGACGCCACCTACTGGCGCGCTGGGGTACTGCTCGCGATAAGTCTTCCTGATCCAGTTTGACGTCTGGGAAATTCAAAGGTAAGAAATGTGGGGCTAGAAGTCTATATCAGATCTAAAAATTTAAATGGGAATTCCCGTAAAAGTAAATACGCACACAATTTGATTTTGTTTTATAAAATAACAAATCAATTAATTTGATATATCAAACATAATTGAAAATCATTCAACTTTGTACTGTTCTACTAGAGTAATGCTAAAATCAGTCTTACTTACCACATTAGACTTTTTTTCTGCGTTTGTTTGCTTGATCCATCGGAGCTGTGTCAGAAATAACACAGTTGAAATTGAATTTGATAGAGTTAATTTATTGTTAGTACATTTAGCTCCCTGGAGCTTCAAACCTGTAAATAAAAAAACTTTTTTAGTAAAATAGCACAAAGAAATAACTAATACCACAATAATAAAATAAAGCATCACAATTTTATGTTTACTTTCATACATAGCTCCATGTTTCAACTTCGCAGTGCATAATGAAAGACCAGAACCGTTAATTGCATTTACATCTAACAGTACACGTCTCAGCCCAATACTCTTTATGGACAGTAGTGGCAGACTATTACTTGTGCTAGAATAACAAGTAAATTAGTTGTGTATCTTTAGTAATGGTTTTCTGACAAATACTCTAAATATCATGCACGTTACTCATTTTATAAAATAGCCCCATATAGAGAATAAATATCTAAAGACTTTAAATTCACATCATAGAATCAGATGGACTTCATTGTTGGAAATAAAGTTGGCAGCCCCTAAAGGCACCACTTGCATGACGGAAAGCTTCATTTTACCCCCACCACAGAAGTGAGCAATAGATGGAACAATAAAAAAGAAAATATGAAAACAATTACTAATTGCCATAGTTAGGATTCACGGTTTTGTGGCAATTATTTGTACTGATATTTCCGTCTGTATTGCTCCACATTTAGTTTTTTAGTAATATTATCAGCATTTATTTGTATTTATTTTTGGTTTAGTGAAATAATGAATCTGAAACTAGTATAGTTCTACATTTATTTAATTGATAAATGTATATCTATAGTTGAATGCCTAACAGGTTTCAATGATATAAAAAAAAAACAAGATGATCAAGCAATACATCTATATGAAAACAGGCACATTTTAGTATCATCCTTATGCACATGAACTGCTGTTCAAGCCTCTTTCCTAAAATGTTTTTCTTTTTTCACCCCCTTACTTGTAAATTGCTATAGCTATTGGCCTGGCTGTCATGATTGACAGCATTTAGAATAACTAGAAAAAACAATCTAATTTCCGTTCCGTTTTTATCCACCTTTTAAAATAAATACGGATAAGAAAACAATTTTGTCTGTATTTATCTGTAAAAATCAATAAAATCAGAAAACAGGGAGCCTTAATCAGAATAAGCGAAGATGACGAAAATCAATTTGGATATCAATCAAGAAACGGAATCTAACTTGTTTCCAACGTACACTTTACCCTTCAGATTCTTCACCTTTTAATTTGAGCTATTTATTGCAATACTTCTCAAAAGAGAAACAAGTTCCTTACCTCCCTAATGATCTTTCTGTGAATACTGTATCTTCCTACAGATTCCTCATGCCTTGAATCTAACCAGGGACCAGACTGGATCTGTAAAAATGAAAACTGCTCCCCCTGCAAAGACAGGTGGCACTACTCCCTCTAGACTCTGGGAACCAACCAGGATATACCAGCGGAGCCACATGTGCACTATCTGGCACACACGTTCGTTTTTCATTTGTTTTTAATACATCCAAAGAGGCAGAGGGCTGGCCAACTAGATTGACAATTTATGCAAAGCACCAAAACTAAGCTGGGACCTTATTAGGAGAATGGGGAGGCAGGCGGGACAGTGAGGAATCTGCAGGTAGAGTATCTGCCACAAGAACAAGTTACTTACTTTCTGTAACACTCTTCCTGGTGGATACTCTTAACACCACAGATTCCTCACCATGTGAATACCCCAGGGACCAGACTGGATCTCTCCACAAATCATTCATGCACTGGTAGGTGGCATAGAAGGGCTCTGCGTTGGGTTAGTCCCACCCGGAAGTAATGTTGCACCAGCATATAACCGCTACCTCCATGTGATGACATCAATTTTAGGTCTCGCCTAGGCAGCGTGCATGCGCTGCTCTAGGAGGACCTTTAGCCATCGATCTTCACTTTTGTGGCAGCATCCACCTTGCGGGAGCGAGCAGCGGCGCGCACCACTCGCTGGCTCACCTCCTGCTCCCCCTCTCTCTCACAACCTCTCCGCTTCACGGCACCGCGCTTCATGTTTCATGAAGTGCAGAGATATTATTTCTTTACAACTGCCACTTCTGTGGATGAGTGCGCGGCCGACCGCCTTTTATCAACACAGCGTCCGCTTCACGGCACCACGCTTCATGTTTCATCAAGTGCAGAAGCCATTAAGCAGGTGCCGTGTTACTAAAAGAAAGGCACGTGGCAGCTTCCTCTGACTTTAAAACAGGGCTTTAATTCTTGTTTTACTTCCTGCCACGCCGCTGTTTTTGGTGCTTCACTACTTGCGTTTCTTTTTAAACCTCTTTATGTACTCAACTCTTCCTGAGGTCCGAGCTGCGCAACACAGTAGGAACGTTGAAGTCAGGCTACCCTCTTACTGCACGAACTGAGAAACATCATCCATCACTGGAGTGGCTACATTGGTGTTGAGGTACTAGCGTGAAGAGGATCTATGAAGACCCGGTCACAGAAAAACGTATAAAAATGGGACGACAGATGGAGATCCATAGAAAGCAAGCACCCGCAAGAACACCTCTTAAAGCTTTTGTCCTGCTTAAGGGTAAACCTTCTAGACCCTGCCACTTTATTATTTAGGGTGAACTTAAGCACTGTCTTCCCCTGATTACTACTCTGCCTGCCGCATTGGGTTCTGGTGTGCCCCTCTTTCAGGGAAGAGGCAGCACCACGCTGGGTGTTCCTGCCCTAATAAAATCCATATGTTCCACAGTATAGATTTTCACGTTGTGCGAGGGGCCTTTGATCGCTGTAGCAATGTTTGGCTAGAGGTGGTCATCCTTGCTCCCGTTTTGTGTGGCTGCAGTTCAAAGTGGGTCAATGCCTACCTTATACCTTTTACCCACCTCCCTTTTCTGTACACATGCTCCCTTGAGTGTGGACTGCAGAGATTGGCGCAGATACTGAAATGTAGGAAATGTCGCCTAGTTTTTTTGTTGTTGCAGTTTTATATAGCACGAACTTGAGCCGAAGGTTTCAGAGCACTTTACGTACGAGTTACTAACCTTCGGTAAAGATGTGTCTGGTAGAGACATTGTCTAGCCGCAAATTCCTTAACTTAGAATATCCCCAGGCGTCAGACTGGATCCGGAAAATTCTTTGCAGCAGCACCTCTGCGCAGCAGGGGACGGCGCCACATGACCCCACCCTGACATCACCCACGTACGTGACGTCAGCGAGGTCAAATAAGTCACTACCGGCGCGCTGACGTCAGTTTTCTTCGGAGAAACTTTCCCGCGGCACAACGCGGAGCCACAAACAAAAACTGTGAAAGTATGGGAACAGCGTGCGAAGGATGAAAAATCCACAAAATAAATAAGGTGGATGGTGCAAAATACCATCATAAAAGACAGTATCAGACACTGTTGACATATAAGTGAAAAAGCAAAAGTGGAACTATGCTGTGAGAAAGAACCCCGCATAGGGAAGCGTAGACCCGTCTCAAAGTGTGAGCAACAAGGGAAGAATATCTCAACAGATAAAAAGATAGACTGTTATTACCATGTAGAACTGTGACTGCTATTGCCATGTAGAACTGTGCCGTCCAACAAGGACGCCGCACAAAAAGAGCAGCAATGCATTTTATGAAGGTATCTTCCTTACAGAAAGAACAGCAATATACTTCAAGGAGGTATCTTCCCTTATAACAATGGAAGTGTGAAACAGAGCTCAAGAAATCATCAAAGACGACGACTATATAGGAGACAAGAGCCTCTAGTTAATGGAGAAGGCGGGCGGGAGGGAAGACAGCTGGAGAAGAAGAAGAAGAAGAATCATCTCCTAAGGACAATGAATGAAAAGGCACCATCTAAAGGAAGAAGCCCCTTGGAGGGAGTCAGCTGCATATGGTAATTCTGAAAGGGACGTAACTATATAAGCACCCTTGAAAGAAAAAACAATGACAACTGAAAATAGGCAAGAGGAGAAGCCCACCTGGCAAGGTTCTCGCAGAGCGGGGAGGATGGGTGGGCGTTAAGGAATCTGCGGCTAGACAACGTCTCTACCAGATGAACAAGTTACTTACCTTCGGTAACGCTTTTTCTGGTGGATACAGTATCTGCCTGTGGATTCCTCACCTTGTGAATATCCCCTGCGCCAGCAACATTCGGAAACTTTTGTAGCAGTCCACGCCGATGAGGTCGAAGACGACGTCACAGAGGCACGGCTCCGCTCGCGACTCCGCTGACGTCACCGGCTCCATAAGAAGACCTCCTCGGCGTGATGACGTCAGTTCCGCCCCTTTTTTCCGTGCCTTCGAGGCACACGGACGGACTGACAGCAATATATATACACAGTACACAATATGCATATCAACACACACAGTGTGGAAAATAAGTAACAAAGCACAAGAAATAACAAAATGCCTTTGACAGTGATAAACACATTTGAAACACCATCAATAGAATCACAGGCATAGAACTACAGGTATAGAAGGATGGACAACGGGGAGGCGGGTGGGTCAGTGAGGAATCCACAGGCAGATACTGTATCCACCAGAAAAAGCGTTACCGAAGGTAAGTAACTTGTTCTTCTGATGGATACATCTGCCAGTGGATTCCTCACCTTGTGAATAGATTCCACAGCAGTCCCCACTCCCGGAGGAGGGCGTCCATCCTTCTATACCAGAAAGTCCTGAATAACGGAAGGAGCAAAGTGTCCGTCCCTCCTCACCTCGGTGTCCAAGCAATAATGTTTTGCGAAGGTGTGGAGGGAGGCCCAAGTTGCCGCCCTACAAATGTCCTCCACAGGAACACCCCTAGATAAAGCAGACTTAGAAGACTTTGCCCTGGTAGAATGAGCCCTCAAACCCTCCGGAGGCTCCTTACCAGCTAGGGAGTAGCAGATCTTGATGCATAGTACAATCCATCTGGACAGGGTGCGCTTGTGCACCGCACGACCCTTTCTGCAGCCAGCAAAGCCCACAAAGACCTGGTCATCAATCCTGTAGTCTTTTGTCCTGTCCAGGTAAAAGCTCACCGCCCTCTTAGGGTCCAAACGGTGAAGTCTCTCCTCCTCCTTGGAAGGGTGAGGGGGAGGATAAAACGAAGGAAGGGTAATGGATTGCCCCAGATGGAAGGGAGTTACCACCTTAGGCAAAAACGCAGCCCTGGTCCGGAGCACCATTCGTTCAGCATGCACAGTCAAGAATGGGGGTTTTGAACTAAGAGCTTGAAGCTCACTTACCCTCCTTGCCGAGGTGATAGCAACGAGGAAAACCGTTTTAAAGGACAACAGTCTCAAGGGACACTTATGTAAGGGCTCGAAGGGAGAACCCATAAGATAAGTCAGTACAAGGTTTAAGTCCCATTGAGGTACAATAAAGGGAGTAGGAGGAAATTTATTTGTGAGGCCCTTAAGAAACCTAAGCACAATAGGTGATTTAAATAAGGACGGCTGATCCGGCAGGCATAGGAAAGCCGACAAAGCCGATAAATATCCTTTTACAGTAGCCACAGCAAAGCCTTGCTGAGCAAGAGAAAGGGCAAACTGTAAAATATTAGACAAACGAGCCTTCAAGGGATCAATTGATCTCTCTCCGCACCAGAGAACGAATTTAGACCATCTATAGGAGTATATGGATTTGGTGGAGTGTCGCCTGGCCGATAAAATAACGTCCACCACATCTGGAGGGAGAGAGAAAGAATTCAGGTTGCCCCGTTCAATCTCCAGGCATGAAGGTGTAAGCTCTGGAGGTGGGTGTAGGAAGGTGGATATCTGACTATGGTTACCCCCAACTTTTTGCCTAGTGTCTAGCTGGTTTTTCGACTTAGTTGGCCTGAGATCCTGCCATTCAGGGTCTCAGGCTGTCTGCTCTCTCTGTAAAATGGACTCCATGTACCCTAGGTACATACACAATTGGTAAGGATCACCTTATTGGACCCTGTACAGTGTACCCTAGGTACCCAGGGCATAGGTGTACCCTAGGCCTCCCAGGGGCTGCAGCATGTATTATGCCACCCCTGGTCTGGCCTTCCAATCAGACACAACTGGCTGATCACTCAGCTGGGGCAAGGTCGTGTAATCACCCCTTGCTTAGGTGTAGTATTCCTATACCTACCTTATATATAGACACATGTGTACCTATCAGTCACTCCTATGGCAGGCCTTGACAATCCTGGAGGCAGAGTGCTTGGTAACATGTGAGATGGTGCTCTAGCATGAGCTGAGCCTGTCTGCAGCTTTCGGAACCATGTCCTTATAGCTGTTCTATGATATAGCCTACCATATACTCTTAAAGTGCCTTATAATCTTAAACGGTTATGGTAACTATGGTTTGGCTTTATCAAAACATGTCGTGTAAGGTGTCCAACACTTTGGAATAATACCCCCATACCATTTCTGGTGATGAGGATATTATTCCTCCCTTCTAGAGGGAGAGACATGTTAAAATCCTACTTTGCTGTTTAACTCTAACCAAAGCCTCAGCATCACAAAATGGATGCTGCTGCCACAGACACAAGTCTGACCTCCTGCTGCTGGGAGTGATCCCAGCCAGGGAGGCCTGGACAATAGGTTTCCTGCTTGGGGAGGTGCTAGCACCTCCCCAGACAGCCTTTAGTGTATTGGGGCAGGGTGGGCTGAAAGGAATGAGACATGCCTGGGGCACACAAGGTGTTCCTTGCATAGTCCAGTTCAAACCAGCGCTGGGGCACTCCAGCCCCAGCTCTGGCGCGAAACTGGACAAAGGGAAGTGGGTGTAACCACCCCCTCCCAGGTCCCACCCACAAGGCGTGACCTAGCAGGTATCCCAGCCCCCCAGATTAGTATAAGAGTGGGAGTTGGGCCTCAAGACTCTAGATTATCCTGAACCTGCAAAACTGAACAGAAACTCTGGACCTTCGACATTCGACGAAAGAAGAAGACTGAAGAATCTCCCTTGTAGCCAAGGAGTGGCTACCCTGTGCAAACAGGCACCATCAAGAGACTACCCTTTGCGTTGTGAAACGTTCGACGAGGAACCGACTGCAGAGCCCGACCAGAGCCTTGATTTCCAGACTTCTCCGACCCTCATCCACATCTGCAGCAGAGCTGAGATCCGTGGAGGCGACGAGCGACGTGGGACCGGCTACCTGGGAAAAGTGGCTAGTAACTTACAGCGCAGCTTCTGAGGTACCCTCGAAGTTGTGCACCGGGGATTGAGAAGCCCCAACCCCAAGCACCATCTGCACCGAAGACCAGCCCCCCACACTCCACGAGTCCTGCGTGGGGCCCTTCAGCATTTTCCTGCTTGCCGAGTCTGTCCGGTTGCTTGCCCGCTGGCTAGTGGCCTTTGTGACGACGCTCCCTGAAATCTTCTGCGCTGGTTTGGCTCCTCCAGACTGGCTCCCGCTTCTCTGCAAAGAAGAAGCACCCCAGACCTTCCTGGTCTGCACCAGAAGCAAGTCCTTTGTTCTTCGTGGGTTCCGCTTGCCAAGGCTTGGTGAGTCCTAGTCCAACTTAGACGCCGCCGACAGCAAGAGCCTTCGTGGGACAGCTCGCCTCCTGGTCCTGGTCGTCCTCGACGCTTCCTGGTCCTCCTGGCTGCAGCGACAAGCTTCACCTTCACCTGCAACTCTTCACGACATCGCCTGGTTCCTTCCTGGTTCCACGTGGTCACTGGCTAGTGACCTTGACTCTGTCCCCTCTGCTTGCAGGTTTCTTCTCTTCTTGATCCCAGCCTTGGGATCCACCGGACACTCTCCCCTGACTGCCTGTCAGCATCTTTCTTCAGGCATCCATAGGAGTCGACGACGAAAACGACGCGTCTTCACCCCTATGCACCCGCAGCCTGTGGGCTAGGTAACTTGGGTACTCCGGTGCTCATCCGGATAGTGACTATCCTAGTGTCTAGTTTTCAAGTCTCAACTTCCTAGCTACTCCGGAAGTGTCCTAAATCGATCTATTTCTAAACTGTAACATTGCTATTGACTTTTACGCATTACGCGTGAGTGTTTCCACTCTGCACACGAATCCCGTGGGCCTCCCACTTCCTAACTAACGCTAGTGTAGTGTAGCCCCAGCGATTCCCTAGGCCTAGGCCTATTCTATTTCCGTGACAGTGGTTCTTATACCACTTATTTAGTATATGGTTTGCGTGGCCCCTAGGGCCTAACTGTATTACTTACCTGTGTGACTTACTGTATGCATTAATAAGACTGTGTTGTACTTACCTCTAAACTCAAAGAGTGCTGAGGGTTTGCTTAGAATAAATACACTTTATTTTATATATATATCTGTTGTGGTGTCCTTTCATTTGGTATTCAAGGGATTATATATGGTATCACAGCTGGCTTCACATGCCATTCAGAGTTTAGCCTAAGACTGCTCTTGTCCATGCTACCACTAGGATAGCTGGTCTATAAGGTTGACTTTACAACCAATCACCATAAGGGTATTTGGACTGATATAAGGTGTACACTATAACTAGTGACATCATACATCAGGCCAACTTCTCACAGTGGGGGTGTAGAACCTGCCCCTCCGACTGCGAGAGGAGGTCTGCCCTCAGAGGGAGACGGAGCGGAGGGCACGAGGAGAGGTGGAGAAGATCTGTATACCACACCCTTCTTGGCCAATCCGGGGCGATCAATATGACTTGGGCCCGGTCTTGGCGAATCTTCCTCAGAACCCGAGGAATCAAGGGTATGGGAGGAAACGCGTAAAGGAGTCGTGAGCCCCAACTCAACTGAAACGCATCCCCCAACGCTCCCTGCATCGGATACTGGAGACTGCAGAACAACGGACAGTGCGCGTTCTCGCGGGTGGCAAACAGATCCACCCGAGGAGTTCCCCACGTCCGAAAGACGTGACGAACCACCTCCGGATGGAGCCTCCACTCGTGGTCGGCGGAAAACTGCCGACTGAGACTGTCCGCACGCACGTTCAGAACACCGGCCAGATGATTTGCCATCAGACAAATCTGATGGTCCCGAGCCCAGGACCATAGACGCAGGGCCTCTCTGCAGAGACAAAGAGACCCCACTTCTCCCTGTTTGTTTATGTACCACATCGCGGTAGTGTTGTCCGTCAGGACTTGAACAGACTGACCGCGAAGGGAGGAAGGCCTTGAGTGCTAAACGTATCGCCCGTAACTCCAGAAGGTTGATGTGAAGCAACCTTTCCTCTGGAGACCAAAGACCTTTGATCTCCAGATCCCCCAGATGAGCACCCCACCCTAGAGTGGATGCATCCGTTATCACCGTGGTCACCGATGGAGGTAGATGAAAGGGCTTTCCTTGGGTCAGATTGCCCTCCACGCTCCACCAAGACAAATCCGCTGCAGCTTCTCTGGAGATCCTCACAGACTCCCTGAGATCTCCCCTGTGCTGATACCACTGCTTGCGGAGGCACCACTGGAGAGCCCTCATGTGCCAGCGTGCATGGTTGACCAACAGGATGCAGGAGGCGAACAGACCGAGCAGACGAAGGACCTTCAGAACTGGAACGACCGCTCCGTTGAAAAATAAAGGAATCATTTCCTGTATGTCGAGAATCCTTTGAGGAGGAGGGAATGCTCGACACACAGTAGTGTCCAGTACCGCACCTATGAACAGGTTGCGCTGAGAGGGCACCAGGTGAGATTTGGGCACATTGATCGAAAAACCCAATTTGTACAACAGCTGAGTTGTATCCTGCAGATGGAGCAGCACCTTCCCTGGCGACTCCGCCTTGATCAGCCAGTCATCCAAATAAGGGAAAACCGAAATCCCCGACCTTCTGAGATGGGCTGCCACCACCGCCATCACCTTTGTGAAGACTCGTGGTGCCGAAGTAAGACCAAACGGGAGGACCGCAAACTGATAATGTTGCGACCCTACCGTAAACCGGAGATACTTCCTGTGCGACTTCAGAATGGGGATGTGAAAATACGCATCCTGCAAGTCGATCGACACCATCCAGTCCTCCTGATTCAGCGCTTGAAGAACCTGAGCAAGGGTGAGCATCTTGAACTTTTCTTGTTTTAGAAACAGATTCTGAGGTCCAATATCGGACACAATCTGCCGTCCTTTTTCGGAATCAGGAAATACCGGGAGCAGCATCCCTGACCCCTCTCCTGCTCTGGAACCACCTCTATCGCACCTTTCTGAAACAACTTCAGGACTTCCTCCTGCAGGAGAAGACGGTGGTCCTCCGAGCAAGCCCCTTGGCAAGGAGGATAATTTGGAGGGAATTCCCGAAAGGGAAGGGCATACCCATTTTCTACAAGATCTAGAACCCAGAGATCTGTAGTTACAGATTCCCAATCTTGCAGAAAATGGGTAAGCCGGCCCCCCACAGGACCAGCATGATCCGGAATGTCGAATCTAGGGCTGTTTTGCGGTGGTGGGAGGGGCTGAGGAAGAGGAAGAGGAAGAGGAGGAGGAGAGCTGACGGCCACGTGAGCGACCTCTAAGCCTTCCTCTATATCCCTTGGACAGAGAGCCTTGCTGCTGCTGAGTTGGTCTGTAGGAACGAAAACTCGCCCTTCCAAAGCCTCTGTACCTCTTAAAAGTACCCCTCGGCTGGGATTGAAGGCCCAACGACCTAGCCGTAGCCTTACTCTCTTTGAAGCGCTCGAGAGCAGCATCAGCCTTCTTCCCGAACAGACCAGACCCATCAAAAGGTAAGTCCAACAAAGTTGTCTGGACATCCGAAGAGAACTCGGAGGACTTAAGCCATGCACCCCTCCTGGTGGCAACTGAAGACCCCATGACCCTGGCAACTGAGTCTGCTGTATCCAGGCCACTCTGTATAACCTGGCGAGCAGCCGCCTGGGCATCCGATAGCACTTCATTGAAGCCTCCTCTATCCTCCTCTGACAGTTTTGGCGCCAACTTTTTAGCAGAGTCCATAAGTGCATGGATATAGCGCCCCAACAAACAAGTTGCATTTGAAGACTTTAATGCCATACTGGCTGATGAAAAGACCTTCTTGGCCGATTGGTCCACCTTCTTTGCCTCCCTGACCCCTGGGACTTGAGGAAACGCACCTTTGGAACGTCCAGAACAAGCCGCCTGAACCACTAGGCTTTCAGGTGAAGGGTGTGAAGACAAAAACTCAGGATCCCCTGGAGCCACCCTATATCTTCTTGCAACTACCTTGGATACTGCAGGAGCTGAAAAAGGCTTGCGCCATACATCCAGCACAGGTTCCAATATTGCCTCATTAAAGGGCAACAGAGGCTCTGACACCGCAGTTGGAGAATGCAACACCTCAGTCAAAATATTGGACTTGAATTCAGTAGATGGCAATTGAAGGTCCAACAACTCTGCAGCCTTTCTAATTACAGCATGATAGGGTGCCGCGTCTTTAGAGGGTTCATCCGATGGCGGAGTGATCTCCCACTCCGGAGACAAATCCAAACCACTTGCCTCCTTCAACTCGTCGAACACCTCATCAGATTCGACCAATTCCCCCTCTTCAGCCTCATCCATCAGAAAGCGTCTCTCCTCCAGCACTCTCTGCGCCTCCCTTCTTGAACGGATCCGCACCTGCGGCGTCGGCGGCGCCGTGATCGAATCAGACGGCGCCGGCAGTGGCGTCGAACGCGGATCAGCTGGAGCAGCCGGCGTCGAACGAGGTCGAGTCGGCGCCGGCGAAGAGGGAAGCGGCGTCGATGTTCTCGGCGCCGGCATCTGCCAAGACGGCGTCGCTGGGAAGAACGGCATAAATGGTGCTTGA
>NC_140592.1:863473663-863478663 GCF_964204655.1 Triturus cristatus
ACACAATGAGGGGGTTCATTTTGCCATAGAAATTATGATTAATGCTGAAGAAAGAAAATGAGGGCACATTTTGAGTGACTTCTCAAATCCTCTTCTATTTCATTAAAAAATTCTGACATGCAGACTGAAACATGCACTTTTAATACCAGGAGCAGACTTCCATGGTGAGCAGTAGTTTTACTACAGTGATCTAATGAGCAACTAGAGTGCTAACATTCAGAATTCATGGCAAATGTGTGACATATCTGAATACCTTCATGATGGAATCAAAGTAAAAAACTGAAAGCATTTCCGACTGAGGAGACTGCAGTACATGAGGAAATTAGGAAACTTCATAACAAATAAATCTCCCAAGATGGCCACCGGAGACAAAAGAGCCCAAATGTAGCCCAAAATCACCCAGATATAGCCCAAATATAGCCCAATGACAGAAGTGTGCAAAACACTTATTATTTTGTGTTTTTGCAGTGTTATATAGTGCAGACTTGTCAGGTATTGGAGTGCTTTACATGAGCATTGGTTACATCACACAAGAACAAATTCATTTTGGTTGTAGACATGGGGAGACTAAGTGATTTGACCAGAATCACAGAATGTCGAGCTGAAGCAGAAACTTCAACCTGGTTCCCCAGTTGCAAAGTCTGCAGTTCTGGAAGTAACACCACATCCTCTCCCCTAAGTGCAACATTTAATCAAGTTGTCAACTAGATAAAAAAACATAAAGATAACAAATAATTTAAAAGTGCTTTGTCGCTATTTGAAAACTCAGAAAATATGTCCTTATTTTAGTCTTTTAGAGCACTAACCATAATTTTGATGCCAATAAGACCCTCTCATATATGTAATTTCTAAAGGAATGCTCTAGGTATTACAGTTTTGATTACATCAAGATGATGTCAGGCGCTCCACACTTTTGTAATAAATATAGAATGTTAGCAATCTAGTTGTTCATTAGGATACTGTTGAGAGGCAGAGGCCAGGGGCACGGACTCTGAAAATTGAAGGCAGGTAGGAGGGTGCAAAGGCAACAATTTAACCACACTGAGCAGGCAGGAAGGGCCGTGGAAGCACAACAGACTATGGAGGGCAGTGGAAAGGGGGGCAGGGGCAACAAACCAACAATACAGGACTTGCAAGAGAGGCTGTTGGAGGGAAGATCTATTACAGGTCAAGGAAGCTAGGGGCGGTCCCCAGAGCCCTGGGAGCCACCACAGAACTGAGCAGGAGAGTGAGTCAGGGACAAAAGGGGCACCTTAATTTGAGCCAGGGTGCCTAGGAACGCTTGCTCCAAAAATGAAGAAAACAGACATATGAGACATGGAATTGGAGGCAGAATACAATGGCAGTTTAATGAGAAGATGCAACTTCAAAGAAACCGCAGAATAGAGACCTAAAGTACAAAATACAGAATCCAGATAATCATACAGCTGTCATGATATTCTCTGTATCTCAATTAATGGACTGACAGAGAGAGAGAGAAAACACATCTATAAATGCATCATGAGAAACAAGTTACACCAAGGAAAATGTTACCTAGGGACACTCACATTTACTCTTAGAGCAAGCATTCCTGCAATTACAATACAACATCTTTTAAATGCAAAAGTAAAGAGAACAATGGTTAAACATAACATGACATTTCATATAGGTAAAATAGAATAAGATACTTCAAGCAAAGCCGAGCAAGACATTTTAAGCAAAGGAAGACAAGAGCTCCCAGTTCTTGGGGAAAACCTGCACAGCCTGTTAACCTACATACAGACGGCGAGGTTGTCCGTCGATATCTGTGGGTGCTCCCTTTTTATATCATTTTGTGGGCTCCTTTGCACGCTACATCTACCTACGTATGCTACCCAAAAGCTTCGTCTGCAGATTTTACCAGACATTTCGTCATTTACCCACTTAATGCTGACAATGGACTGGGTGAAAAGGTCAGTCTCTCAGGCCAATCGCTTATCGTAAGTTCCATAGAGCAAGCAGAAAATAATGGGTATTGTACAGGAATTCAATATATTCATGTATAAAATCTCCTCAGTTCTCCTAACTTGACGCTCTGCGGTTGCCACTTCCTTAAAAGCGGGAAACCTGCCCAGGAAGCAAGTACCAGTCCAGGATGCAGCCTACTGTATGTCGACAGCTTCAGGGGGATGTTGAACTTTGATACCGAGCACGGAGCACTCGGGTAGGGTGGGGGCTACTAGTTTGGAGCAGAAGGCCTCGCAGACCTGCCTTCAGACTGCTATACACTAAAATTGCAGAGCTATGGTCAATTTAACAAAGAGGCCTACATATTGAACAGAAGGGCCTACACAGGGGTTTTATGCTGGCTGAGTGGTAAGGATGTCTCAGGATAATTATATAGCAACACAGGACCCGCTGGTCAATTTAATACGGCCTACAAATGCGGCTGGCAGGGCAAGGACAAGGGTCTCATACTTCAGGTGTGGACAGAACGGGCCAGGGGCCCCCTGTGATACAAAATCTACCCTCCTTCAAGGCTGTGGCAATGTAATAGACCATTGTGGGCAGAAGGAAGAGGCAATGGTAGTACAACCATACATGCCAACAGACCCGATTCAGCCAGGAAACGTCCAATGTTTTTAAGCTCAAATGGGCTTTATTTGATCTGTCTCCTGTCTACAATATCCTCTTTTTCAATGTAACTCAAAGGGGAAAATCAATACCCCAGTTTTTTTTCAAAATCTCCCTCTTACCAAGTTCAAAATGTTCGCAAGTATGGTACATTGGATCATGGAAGGAAATGGGATAGGGACATGGACTTGGATAACAGAGGACAGGAGAGACATGGAGAGGTGCACCAAACTGACCCTGCAGGGCAGGCATCAGGGTTTGCAGCAGCACAATACACCACACAGGGCATGCAGGACGGGAGTGCAGCACAACAATCCATAGAAAGCAAGAGGGAGGGGACAGGACCATGCACATGGACAACAGAGAACAGAGGGGCAAGAGGCAATGGTAGCTAGCTGACCACAATGGACAGACAGGAGAGAAGGCTGCAGCATAACAGACCATAAAGGGCAGGTGGGACGGATCAGGGGCATTACAATGGAACAGATAAGCCAGGAGGGAGGGAGTAGGGGTCTGCACATGTAAATAGAGGGCTGGGGGCAAGGGGGCAGGGCAGGAGCAGCAAGATGGCCATGGAGGTCAGGCAGGATGGGCACTAGAAGCAAGACACAACATGAAGAGCAACAGTGAGACTGTGATGGCATACACACAGACCATGGAGGGAAGGTGGGAGGGGGTCAGGGGCAGCTGACTGACCACCCAGGGAAGGTGGGAGGGGCCATGGCAGCACAGAAGACCATGCATGGCAAGTGGGAGGGTTAGTGGCAGCACAATGGCTATGATGGGCAAGAAGGAGGGTGCAGGGGCATGCACAAAGGACGATGGAGGATAGAAGGGAGGGTCAGGACCTGTGCACAGACAAGAAAGTTCAGGGGAAGGGGCCTCACAACAGACCACACGGGGCAGGCAGGAGGAGCAGTTGCAGCACAACAGACCAGGGAGGGCAGAAGGGTGTGGCAGTACAATGGACCATGTAGGACAGGAGGAAGAGGATAGAGGCATGGCATGTGGACAGGCAGGGTGGAGGTGGCAGGGACAGGTTACAGTCATCTGACAATGCTAGGCAGGTGGGAGGGGAGTGGCAGCTCAACAGAACACTCAGAGTAGATAGGAGTGGCAGGTCCATGGGACATGGTGGGCAAAAAGGATGGAGCAGGGGCATGCCCAAAGACATCGGAGGGCAGGGGGAAGGAGAATAGGGGCAGCAAGCTAAGCACAGAGTTTAAGCAGGAGGTCAATGATGGGGCATAGAATTGGGCAATGGAGGGCAGGAGGAGTGGACTGGTACATCATACTAAATTGAGGGCAGTGGCAGCACATCAGACCATGCATGGCAGGAGGGAGGAGGCTAGTCCATGGATTCACACAACAGAGGATAGGGAGGAGGGGGATGGGGCAGCAAGCTAACTGTTCAGAGAAGGCGGGTATTAGAAACTTTATTGTTTTTAAAACATTTTGTCTGTGCAAACTACTTAAAATATGAACAAGTATGCAGCATAATCTCACTTTTATTCAGGAAGAAGAAGACGTTAGTGACTGTGACTCCGGGCTCACTTGGCAAAAACACCCCCTGACCCTCCACCCCCTATCGCAAAATGTAATGCCCGTGAAAAGGGTAGGTGAACACAGTGTTATATAGAACATAGTCCTGAGAGCACGATTGAAAATGAAAACTAGATATAGTGTATGGTATAAACTATGCACCAAAAAGTGTGATATAAGATGAACCAGGCGTGAAATATAATATGCAATACATTGTGCGCAATGACAGATTCATTGGAGAGCGCGAGATAGCACAGGCACTAGCGTGTGCTATGCGATATGCGCCTTGGAGTGTAATATGCACAGGGCAGTGTTGTGTAACCTAACTAGTCTCTAAAGTTGTAATATAAAATATGTGCTGGGGAGTGTAACGTTGCATATGCACTGTGACAAAGATATGGATCCCAAATTGTAATATGTATGGCATAGCACTGTGCGTTATAACATAGGCATCGAGGAAGGCACGTTAGATGGGGCAATATAACCCGTGCGAAGACAAGTGTGGCATGACATTTTCACGGGGTGGTGTTACAGTGCACATGGGCTAGAGAGTGTCATAGCATATGCACTAGCTAGTGGAATACAATACAGAGGTGTGTGGCACTCGGCAGGCAATGGTGGGTGTAACACAGCATTGGGCTCTGTCAGGAGCGCGCTGTGACTCGCAAGTGATGTTCGTCCCCTTTCCAGAGAGTAAAATAAAAAGTATTACACATCCGGCAGTGGATGTGTGTTTTATTAACTGTGAGGGGGGTTTCTTGCATAGTTTTGGTCGAATTTTTGTCGAATCCCCTTTGAATGGCTTGGTGTGCATGTGTATTAAATGTGCCCGTCAATAGCTACCCATGTTTGTATAAATAAACGAC